>NW_024503679.1:9534305-9563763 GCF_017590055.1 Onychostruthus taczanowskii
GCGGGCGAGCCGGAGGGCAGCGCTGTGCCCAGCCTGGGGTGGCCCCGGGGCAGCGCGGCCGTGCCCGCTCGGAGCGGCGGGAGGGGAAGGCGAAGCGGGGCCGGGGGGAGCCGTGAGCAGGTTTGTGCCGCTCGGTGTCCGCTCCTGAGGCGCGCTCCAAGCGCAGGCACGGCCCGCGGTCCCGTGGTTTCTTTCAGGTGACCCGGGCAGGGTTCCTGAGGCGCCCCGCGTGTGGCCGAGCTTCCCCCGCCGAGCGGCTCTCCTCCCAGTGTGCTTCATTAAAAACCAAAGCCTTTCCTCAGGCTGACTCCTCAGTAAAACGCTTTGCTCCGTTCGCAGCATTAGCCAGCATGGTGCTCACCAGCGTGGGGAAGATGGTTGGCCTCCAGAAGAAGGCGTCCGGCATCAGGAATATCTGTATATTGGCCCACGTGGATCACGGTGAGGCAGGGCTGGTGTCTGCTCCTCGCGTGTGTGTCTGAGTGGTGTGAGGTACTTTGCTCGCTCTTCTGAAGTAGTAAGATTTTGTGCATTTAGCTTCCAACTGTCTTGAACATGATTCAGGAAAGTAAATCTGCTTTGTGCACGTTTTTCTTGGCCTCATTCAGCTTGTATTACCTAAAAGAGCATCGCACTCTAATAATTTGAAATTGAATGAATAGTTGAAATTGAATGTTTGCTGTGATGGTGAATGTTGGCGTGAATTTAATATATGCTTGAGAGGCTGAATAATATTTTTCTATGTTTTCTTACTAGAACAAATTTGTTATGTAGGTGGAAGTAGTAAGCACTCTTTTTAGAGCAAAAATACTTTGTCTAATTGCATATTATAATAAGGTCCTGATGTACTGTTTGTTATTTCCACTGCTCTTCTGGCCATGACAGGTAAATTTGCATCCACTCTTCAAAAATAAATTTGTGTGCATGCAACAGGAGTAATTTGATTTGTTTTTTGAAAGTTAATTTGTACTTTTGATGACTATAATTTTATAGTCATTATTAATGTTGATATCTTAGAATACGATATGGCATCTTTTGCCATTGTTAATATTCATTTAGTCTAAGTAATTTATTTTTCTTTTCAGGCAAAACCACTCTAGCTGATTGCCTTATATCTAGCAATGGAATAATCTCCAGCCGCTTGGCAGGAAAGGTAGAGTTACATTGTCACTGTTAACAGAATTCTGGTCTCTATGTGCTGGGGTTGTAAATTCTGGATCATTAAGGAAATTCCATCTATAGTCTTGCTAAACCTCATTTTCTCACCACCATACAGCTGATAAGTAAATTGTGAAGATGTTTCTACAAACTTACTGTTTTCCTATGTTTCTGTACTCAGCTGAGATACCTCGACAGTAGGGAAGATGAGCAGATCCGAGGAATAACAATGAAATCTAGTGCAATTTCACTGCACTTTGTGAAAGGTAAGTTGGTGATGCTGGCTTGTATAAATTGTAATATACATTTCTGTTAATTTCCCCTGTCTCTTTGTTGTTGCTGTTGTGATTTTTGTGTACAACTTTGACTTTTGTGTTTCTCAGTGTTAGGCTGTAATTCTGCAGAGACTTAGGCAAGTAAGTCAGCCAAGATAATTGAGTTCCATCTCAGGGTCAGGGAAAACATCTTCAATCATATCTCTGAGTGGAGTCTATGAGAGTAGTTGCCTCATCTTTTATTATTAAAGTATGTATATTTTGATCTTGGGTCTTGAATCACTTAAAGGCAAGAACCTTCTTTCAAAAAAACTCATGTTTTAGTACAGTCTTTCATCTTTATTGAGGTACCTGTTACACTGTGCTCTAAGGATTTTTATAGTGTAGTTAGTGTCAGGACATTAAAAAATAACAGCTGAAGCAATCTAACTGGGTGGCTGGAAGAAATATCTTTGAAAACTGTTCTGAAATATTAATTTATTGTTTGATCCTAGGTGATCAGGAGTATCTGATTAATTTAATAGACTCCCCAGGGCACGTGGATTTTTCTTCAGAAGTATCTACTGCTGTCCGACTCTGTGATGGTTGCATCATAGTGGTGGATGCTGTTGAAGGAGTCTGTCCACAGGTGAAATAAAGTGTATTAAGTAGAGGAATAGGGCAGTAAGCAGAGTCTGAAGTGGGTTATATAGAAATAAAAAACAAGCTAAAAAGCTTTACAAAGTTTTTAATAAATGGCAATGCAGTTGAGCTGTGAAAGTGAGTAGTAATAATCATAGTTCTGCTGAAAAACTGGACAGTGCTGGTGAATGGGTGTAAGAAGCAGGGTTGATACAGTGGGTATGCCATTTTTCAGGTAATGGAATAGTTTGATAGAGAAAAGTCTTAAGGGAAATAATTTTATATATTTATGTGGGCTTTCAGGGTTTGGAAGAGAATACACAAAATAATGATGTAGCTTTCTTCATGGCTTACTTTTCTAAATAGTTTGGTGTTTGTTATTTTGGGTGTTTTTGCCATGAAATCCCACCATTCTGCAGAATTCTTCAACAACTAACACCATGGGAGTAAAATTTCAGGTTTGAGTGTCAGCCTGTCCTTTACTATGTTTATTAAATTTCAGAATTATATTTGATTTTTTTTTTTTTTAACATTCTGTCTTTTTGGTGCTGTCAGGCTTTCTGTAATGGGTTTTTTAAAACTCTTTCCTTCTCAGACTCAGGCAGTCCTGCGACAGGCATGGCTGGAAAATATCCGTCCCGTCCTGGTGATTAACAAAATCGACCGCTTGATTGTGGAGCTGAAGCTCACCCCTCAGGAAGCATATTTGCACCTTAAGAATATCTTAGAACAGGTATTTGTGCTGAGGTGTCATTTACACAGCAGATTTTGTGGCACTTTGTAGCATCCAGTCTGATATTTTTAACATTGAGGTGCGTCTTATTCCTGATTTGCTTTGAGTTCATCCAGAATGCCTGTGGAAAAGGGTGGTAAATGCCTCTTGACAGGTCATCAGGAAAGGTCTTAATTTTTAGAAGCAGTATGCTGAATGTTTTGTTCTTCTCTTAAATTGCTTAAACTTACTGGGGGTAGACTGTTCCTGACATTGATGGATTTATGTCGGAATAATGTTGTTTCATCTTTTGAATTATAGTTCAAGTTGCTCTCAATCTTCTTTCTCCCCCCTCCCCAAGCTCACTTGGGAGCATTTGTCTGCCTGATTTCCCTTTGCCCTTTGTTGTTTGCTTTGCTGGCAGAAACAAGTTCCTATTTCACCATTCCTTGTTCTGAGAGACAAAGTGTGTTATGTGTGATACTTTGATTCTGTCCTGGTGTGGCTAATTTGGAAACTTCAGGGTGTTCATGTCAAAACATAAACTCCTGTGGTCTTCAAATGTGTGGAATTAGGTGTGTTTTAATTGCCAGATGAATCACAGGCATGTTGGCTTGTTAATACAGCTTCTCTTTTTATGTTTTCCAGGGTGGGAAAATTACATTTTAATTGCAAGGGTTGTGAAAGAGTGAATGAATCTGAGGGTGTTTTTACATATCTTTCTCTAGATCAATGCAGTCACTGGAACACTTTTTACCTCCAAAGTGTTGGAAGAAAGAGCTGAAAAAGAAACAGAAAGTGAAACCCTTTCAGACACATCACCAGGAGATCAGATTTATGACTGGAGTACTGGATTGGAGGATACTGATGATTCACATCTCTATTTTTCACCAGAACATGGAAATGTGGTGTTTGCCAGTGCAATTGATGGCTGGGGTTTTGGGTAAGTTTGAGATTTAATTACTGACCTTTTTTTTAAAATTGATTGCTCAGTTAATCTTAAAGTATTTCAGTTGCATCATGTTTCTAAAGATGTTTATTAGATTCTTCTGTGATATGCTGCTGTGTATAAATTATCTGAGTGACAGGGATCCCTGTTTGACTTACACAGGATCCCTGTTTGAGCCCACAGTGCAGCCTAGCCTGGTAAACAGTATTTTCTAACTTGGTGCTATTGGACAGACTGGCAGACCAGGCCAGGGGCTGCAGGCTGGGCAGGAGGAGCTGGTTCAGGGTGCTCTGTTTGGAGGGGAAGGCAGCAGGAGCAGTGCCCCTGTTCTGGTCGCTGGCCACGAGGTGGAGGCGTTGTCTTCATCCTGAAATTGTAATTACAGGGATAGCTCGGTGGTGACACAGGGAATGTCTGAGTACTGCAGAGCCCTTGCAGAAAATCATCTCCAGGATTTTTAAATCCAAGTCAGACTGTAAATAAGGTGCCATGTGTAGTTTGTTGTCCAACACAAACAGCTCTTGTCCCTTCAGAGGGAAGGGAAAATAAAATGGGCTATTTTAGGTTAATTATCTATCAAGACTAGTTTCTTTCTTCTGATGAACTGTCAGGCCCTGGCCCTGATAAATCATATAATGAAGAGGGCAAAAAAGAACATTTTTCTTAATTGCTTTAAAGAGGTTCTTCTGGATTGCCAGCTACAGTACTGTGAGCTGAAATATGAATCAGAAGAGCTTTTTCTTAATCGTGGAAAGTCTTGACTGCTGTTTCTTGGTTGTGGGTTCTTTTCCTGAAGGTATTAGCAGAAAAAAATTAACTTGTTAGGCAGTGCCAGCCTCATCCAATGTGGTAAGTACATATGCTTTTCTCACAATTCTCAAGTGTTAAAAAATGCCATTAATATATATGCAGGAGCTGCTGGCACAAGAATCTTGAAAGTTCTCCCTGAATTGAGAGCTTAGGTAGTTTCTGGAAAAGAAATCTCTTTGGGCTTAGCTCAGAACTCACAGCTTTTGTGTTGCTGACAAGCACAGGTCCTTTTTTTAGCTGTGTAAAAACTTCAGAATTCTGAATTTCAAAGAAAAGATTATCAAATAGCACTGTTCTGTAAACAGCATTGTTAGGGTTATAACTGTATTTTTTCTGCATGCACAGGGAGCAAATATGTGGAAATATTTTTTTATTACTGCTCATGGAACATTTTCAGCAAGGAAACCATAGCATGTTCAGGACTCCCTCTCTGGGCTAAGCAGGCTGCTTTTGTTAATTCATGGGTGCTGCTGAACAACACAGTTGGCTTTACAACATAGTTATGGCATTACAGTTTTGTATCATTTTCTTGGGTTTAGTCATTATTAAAGTAATGGTTCAAACAACAAGAATTTTCGTAAGTGGTTAATTAAAAATAATTACCACCATCTGATGGCTGAAGTGTGACTCAATACAATGCTTGGTTTTTAACATCTTCTATTCTGGTCCCAGACCATAGTTAAATGTGTCATGGGAAGTCCTTCAAAGTGTAAGTTCAAGAGTCATCACTAATGTATTTATAAAGTTTGTGTTATGCTTTTTGGTGAGGGGATAGTACACAAATGTTTATTTCAAGTAAAGCCTTGAAGCTGACATGAAACAAAACAAAACCATTCAAATACTGTTGATGTTTTTGGTCTGTTATGACTAAATATTTTTGCAGGTGTAAATGTTAAACAATGTGAACTAAAGTGAAGACAGTGGGAAAAGTGGGAGTAAAACAAGGATTTGAGATTTTTGTCTGATTTTCACATAAGCTGTTGCTGTAAAAAACATTACACTTCCATCAAAATATGTTTTCTTTGCTTTCAGAATTGAACATTTTGCCAAACTATATAGCCAAAAAATTGGAATCAAGCCTGCAGTACTTCTGAAGACTTTATGGGGAGATTATTATCTAAATACAAAAGCAAAGAAGATAATGAAAGGTGATCAGGTATGGAGGGTGTCAAAATATAACCTGATGTTTATTTTGGAGTTCACTTTTTTCCTTCCCTAATTCTGTTCCTTGTAGTGTATTCTGAAACTTGACCTCAGTGCCTGTTGACTCAGTGTTATTGGAGGTATAAAGTCACCTGGACAGCCTTGCAACAGCTCTTGGAGCATAAAACATTCCAAAATTGACCACTCAAATGCTGCATGGAGGAAATCTTGTCTAACAGTGCTCACTAAATAAGGGGCATTGCAGATGCAAGGTTTCAGCATCGAGTGAAACACACAAGATGAAAGGAAGATTAACAGTGTAGAAGCAAGAGTAGTGCTGTCCTCTGTGAAGAGCTCTTCCAAAGCTAATGGTTTAGGATATTCACATTTAGCTCGGGATTTAGGATTTTAAAAAACTTTTTTTGCTATAGGGAACTTCCATTGACTGCTGTACTTATGCCCTGGTCTGAAAACTACATGTCTCTAGCATTAACCATTTTCACCATTAAAAGTTAAGGGAGGAGAGAGTAGTTGCCCTATTTTTATGTAATCATGATTTTTTTGCTGTTTACATAAGTGATGATTAATAGTTATGAAAGGGGTGATAAGCAGGCTCAAGATAGTCATGTGCCATATTTATCAGGTTCTTTTTCTGAAATTGAAACCCTTGTCCTCCACTTTTAGATTTCATGTTTATTTTGTGCCTTATACCATTCTCATAAGACATACTTCTTGATTTTGAATAAAGGTTTTACATGTTCCTAATGAAAAGTGCAGTCTTAAACCTATTGCAAAAGTGAGGAATTGCTGGTAATGAGCTATTTTTATCTTCTATCAGTCAAAAGGAAAGAAACCTTTGTTTGTGCAGCTGGTGCTGGACAACATTTGGAGTCTGTATGAGGCTGTTATGAAAAGGTGAGAACATCTTGAAAGTTTTCATGGCATCTCTTTCCATGTGCTTTGGTGATTTTTTTAAAATACTCAAGAATAATAGATGCTGGTTATATATGGCTTCTGTGGATTTCTAATAAATTTATTATTTTCCTTACAGAGATAAAGAAAAAATAGAAAAGATAGTTACCTCTTTGGGACTGAGAATTGGTGCCCGGGAGTCACGGCATGCAGACCCAAAAGTTCATCTAAATGCCATTTGCAGCCAGTGGCTACCAATATCTGATGCAGTCCTCTGTATCCTTCAAAAAATAGAATTTTTTTTTCTATTGGCAGTTCTCAGACTTCTGAGTGTGCTCACATATTTCACTGTCATTTGGTATATTTTGGTTTTGTTTTTTTTTTAGTGTCTGTGCCTAAGCTAGCTGGACCTATCTTCTTGCTTATAACATTACAAATTACCTATTTATCATTATTTTTACATTTCTGCCAACTTTCTGCTTTTGCACATCTTATTTTTAGGAGACAAAATTATGAAACTAGAGGCAATTTGACAATATACCTTCTTTATGTAGTTTTATATTCAAGTTTTAGTGGTTTTCCTGGAGTAGAAACTGATCACGTGTTTATAGCAGTATTACAGGTTTCTGTCCATGAAGTTCTGTAGATGTCTGATGTTATGTTTTAGGCATAAAATTTCTCAATTTAAAATCAGCCTCTGTTGTTTGTCAGCTGTACCCATTGTTTGAAATAAGGTATATCTCATATTATGGTAGATGTGCACAAATTATTGATGTATAAATACTAATCACTTCTGTAAACCTTGCCCCAGTTGTGCTCTTTTCAGCTTCCCAGCTGCACTTAGGGTGGGCCACCCCTCCTTAACTCTGCCCCTGATAAATGGCAAAAAATTGTTGCTGACCTGACAGGGACCTGAATGCACTGTGACAGCAGAGCTGGATTTTGGATCTGCTCTGCTGGCAGTTAGTGCATGGGGCTCAGTTAAAGAAGCATTGAAAGCATGTGTGTTGTTGGTTGCATTCAGTAAGAAAATACAAATATGTATCCTTAACATAATGTGTTTTAGCCATGGTGTGTAATAAGATTCCCAGTCCTCTGGACATCACAGCAGAGAGAGTGGAAAAGCTGATGTGTGTTGGAGCAAGAACATTTGATTCTTTGCCACCAGAAACTCAGGAACTGAAGAGTGGTGAGTAGGTGTTTTCCCATTAACATGAGGGTTGTTTCTGGCCTGGTGGTCTTGTTTGTCTTTGAATTGTAAGATGTGTAGTAATCTATATGTAAATTTATAAATATTCCACTTCCAGTAACTTCGTTGATGTTTGGCATTGACATGTCATAGTTTTATGGCCATGCATTTTTCTTCCATCCCATATATTTCTGGGTTTTAGACAACTTAAGCTGCAGATGATGTTAAGTCCAGGACTCTGAAACTAGGAGTTCTACAAGAATGCAAGGTTAATACTTGCTTTTAGTTCTGAACTGTAGAAGTCATTATATAATTGAGAATTGAATATTTTGCTAACTTGTGTATTAAAATCATTAATTTTTAGTCAGCAGTGGTTTGAATTTGGATTTAATTTTTGCAAGTGTATTGATTAGCTTTTAGTAATTAATAATTAATCATAGCACAGTGAGGAGAGCTTAATGAAATCTAAGAGGATGAGATATCAAATGTCAATTAAAAATGAGATGTGAACATCAAATTGACAGGCTGTTTGGAATTGTTTCCCAGGGGTAACAAAACTGGCTTTTCATCATTTATTGAGCATTTAAAACCATGGTATTCTCCAGGCAGTATTCAACACTGTATTAGTGCAAGCTAATTGGAAGAAATTTGCTTCTGTAAACTTAGATCTTATTGCTCTTGGTTATGAACAGGTAGTGGACTTCAACATTGAGTGAGTATTTTGCGAATTTTTAGTAGTAGTCTTCTGCTTTTGTTTGCCTCAGCTCTTTTCATATTTCATATTGAAATATTGGTCTTTTCATATTTCAGATAAAAGGAGGAGATGTAGGAGAAGATTCAGTTTCTATGTTAGAAGTTTTGCACAGTATTGTCTGGTTTGAATTTATGTGTTTCAAGTTGGATGGAAAAATGGTTAATGGGAATTTCCTACATATCAAATGAGTTTTGTGTGAATCTTTCTCCTTTTGAGGAATATCTGTTCTTGCAGTGAAGTTTTAGGATTTTGTGAGCATCTGGACATTTGCAGGACTTCTTCCTTTAGTTTGAAAGGAAGGAGAATACTTTGAGGTACTGAATATATAGTGTTCAGTCTTAATCCTGTGCTTCTCTCTGGTTTCCATTATGATCTAAATCAGCCTGTAAACCCAAGTTGTTTAATTGGGGTATATGTATTTTTTTATCAAGAGTTTTATTTTTGAAGTTTTGTTCATTTTATTGTGAAACACACTTGGAAGATACAGGCAGTGTTATCAAATGATAAGTCCAGAGAAATTTTCTACTTTTTCTTGTTGGTTTGTCCTAGCATATTATCTATGGAAACTGGAAATGGACAGTAATGCCTACAAAATTAATGTCAAGTTGTAGCTTTGCCCATACTATTGGGGAAAAAAATGTGAAAATAACTTGTGTTTGTTTTGTTTCAGCTTTTATGAAATGCGGTAGTGAAGAAACAGCGCCAGTTATTGTCTTTGTTTCCAAAATGTTTCCTGTTGATGCAAAGGCATTGCCACAGAATAAACCAAGGTAGGAAAATAACATTTTACCTTCTGATCTGTGTTAGTTATTTCTGGGAGGGAAAAAAAATATGTTTAAGGCATGGATAAATTGGTTTAGACCTGAGAAAATAATTAATGAATTCTTGAAATGCAGTCAAGTCTTCTCTGCTAGTAAGGATTTTCTGAGTGAGTTCAGGAGGTGATTTGTTTAATCATAGTGGTTTTAGAAGATACAGCAGATCTGCTGGAGAATAGTACTGTTGTCCAAAGGGGTCATCCTAATGCATGCAGTGTAAAGCAGTTTCAGGATATCTGGTGAAAATGATGGAGTTGTAAAACTTCCTTGGTTTTTCAGGAAGGTTCTGTTGGCATGATCATAGCAGCTTGTATTTGTACCAAGGAATACTTCCCATCAGACTGGGGCTAACAGCTCAGTGATCATCCTGATTAAAGTAGTTCAGATTTGACCAACTTTTTGTAGAGATCTGAAGGCATTAATGCACTTCCAAGAATTTTTTCTGGCAAGTTCGGAAGATTTTTTGTTACAGCCTTGTTTTTTAATAACTGTCCTATTTTCTTTGAGGAGTAGGTCCTTCTAGATCTCGTTTTCCTGGCACGCTTAAATATACCACTTTAACCACCAGCTTTTTGTGCAGAGAAATGTTGATGGCTTTACAGGAATGAGGTTTACTTTTTTGATGACTTTACAAGAATGAAGTTCATCTTAACCTTTCATCTCTCCAAGCCTCTGGAGCATTTTTCAGTACGCAACTTCTATGTTGACTGGCCATTTTACATTTTTGGGGGGATTGTCACTGTACAGCAAAGTGATATAGCAAATGATAATTTTCCTGCTAAATTAGACTGTGTTTAATCATTGTGTGAAGATCAGTTCTGCTACTGTAGTAATATTTGAAAGCTTTGCTACTACCTTAGATTTTTCTTGCACTTGCTAGATTTATTTCAGTTTTTTTCTCACCGAGGTTGTCTGCTATGAGTCTTCCAGCAGAAATCTTCCTTGCACTGTTTGCACTCAGGGAGAAGGTGCTCCGTGTGCCTGGGCTGAGCAGACACTAGATGGTGCAGTTTTGCTTCGAGTGTTGTCCTGAAGTGTCTCTGGCACAGGAGCTCTCCCTCAGGTGTGGCACGGCAGCGCCATTCCTGCTTTGTCTCCTTTCCTGGGGATGGGCTCCAGTTATCAGAGGCAACTGCACTGAGGCCAGCACTTTTTGGCTGTTCTGTCACTGACAATGACCTGGTTTTTTATTTGTTGGGAGAATCAAGAGTCTTTGAGGTGATGCATATGTGAAATAGGGGCAAAGGTGGCTTTTACATGTGCCAGACAGAAATTTTCAGTATTGTTGTAGTTGCTCTCCTTTCTCCCGGTTTATTCGGTGCACTGAAAATTTTAATGTGTTGCTCTATAGTTTGTGTGAAAAGTATTTCTTGCTGGCCTTCGTATTAAATAATTCTATTACTTACTAATTAGCTAATATTAAAATGAAACCACATGTGTTTTCCTTGGGGACAATGGGTCATTATTAGTACTGTGGGATTTTTGCTGATTAGGTAATGTATAAGATGTATTTTGAAGTGACAGTTGGCTTCCATTAATTGAAAAACAGCAATAGAGCTAAATGTGTATTTCTTATACTTGATTTGTAAAGAGTCTACAGGTAAGCAGTTCTTGAAGAAATTGGAAAAGGGGGTTAGTTCTAATCAAGGAAAGCACTCTAAAGAATTCAAGTGTTTTAAAAACACAGCATTGTGTACCTGTGGTTCTTGAGCATATTTTTAATTGTATTGGACATTGTGTGCTACTTACTCAGTGAAGATTGTGCTTAACAGAATTGAGTGATGGTGAGTGCAGCATGTGAGATCCAGCATTTAAACTGGCATTCCATGAGGGTCCTCCATAAGAATGTCTGAACATAGGGAGAAACAGAGAATATCTATACTGTCTATTACCAATTGTTTCACATTTTCCTAATGAAGAGCATTAATCCATGTTGTGTGTTTCACCTACATGTTAATTTTGAGGAGCCATAGCTGAGCTCTTCTGTATCTTGATGTTTGACTGCTGGACTCACCTAAGGTTATTTGCATCTCTTGGGAGTGGGGAAGGACTGATTTAAAGTATGTAAAAAAAAAATCTGAGTTTTCTTCAGTTTTTTTTTTTTTTGCAAGATTTTTCTTCTACCTCCAGAGGGGAAAAATGTAGCTCTATGCTAGTGTCTCTTTTTTCCTTTTATGAGGCAGTACTGGGTAAGGTTACCTTTTCATAACTTTGTTGGAAGATTCAAACTGACTTTGTCCTTTTTGATAGTTTGCCTTATTTCTGCCATCTGCTTGTAATGCTTATTAAGCATAAGTTAGGAAAAGCAAAAAGCTCTTCTAAGTCCAGGGTGTACAGTAAATGATAACAAAGGATGGATTTTTAATTAAAACAGTCTCCTTTGAGACTGCTGTTGGCAACTAATATCTCCTTGAAGGTCACTTTAAAATTAATAGATTCTATACTAAAGCTGGTATGATTTTGCTTTTACTGTTTAAGTGGCAGAATACATGGGAAAATTGTTAGTTGTCAAGTTAAAGCAGGTTGTCAGCTTATATTTAGCTTTCCTTGGAAAGATCTGTGAATTGACTTTTTGTATGGTACCACTATGTCATTAGTTTTTACCAGGTTTTGTAAAGAAATGAGAATTGCAAGTGTTTTGTCTTCCAGTTTGTTCTGTCTGATCTTCTGAAATTATTTGCTAATTCCCACCAAGTCAGGCAAAAATGTGAATTGTTGGTTGGGCAAAGAAGACGAACAGATTAGAGCCCCTCCTCCACTTGCTTTATGTAATGGTTATTTGATGATGCCTGTGGTTATTTATTCTAAAGTATTGCTGTGTGCAGTATGAGGTGTTCATTCAGCATTTGCTGTTTCTCTCTCTCATTTCTACTGGTGTGTGACTTTGAACCCAAGTCTAAGACAGAATGCTGGAGTGTAGGTGTAGGAATAAAAGCCAAGCTTGGCATTTAGGTACAGGGTATATAAATGTACCAGTTTGCTTTTCTTGAGATTCAGAATTCTGTCTTCATATAACCCAGTGTAAAAGAGAAATATTTAGTAGTTAATTGAATTGCTTCCAAACTGCTAGGGGTATTTAATTTAAAATGTTAAGAAAGTATGTTTGTTATGATGAACTCATCTACATACTTAGTAAAGCTTTATGTGTAAATCTCACAGTGATATAATGCAAAGTGAGCAATAGGAAGCAAACCTTTTACGTTACCTCAAGTCTATCTTATAATCCTGAATAATGTAAATAAATAAAGTGTACTGAAGAAATTCTATTTCTACTTTTCAATGGTAATAAAGAAAAGTCTATTGAGCAGATAAGCTAGTGCACTAAAATTATATTTCATTACTGCCTGGGAGGTATAAAACCTATAATACCTCTATTATTTTCCTCCAGATAATATTGAAAGGTGGTTCTTTCTCCTCAGTCAGCTTGAAACCAGGACTGGATTTTTTTGTAGGGGTCACCCTGAAAGACACTTCTCCAAACAATTCTGCATGAAATTACAGTGATAGTTGTTTCTTTGTTTTGTGCTACAGCTTGTTAGCATCTCTTAAACAAACAGATTGTAGTGTGCTTCGTTTGTTTTCTTTCTAATGTTTTATAAAAAGTGTATTGGGAAAAAATCCTGTGATTTTTGCCAGATCTTCAGCTGTAATGACATTGATCAAAATGAGAACCTGTATAAAGCTCCAAGCTCTGTAATAAATTGCTGTCTTCTTGCAAGTAGATTAATTTCTGTGTTTAAGGCAATATGACTTGCAGCAGCTTCAGTGTGATCAGAACCCATCATCTTCTATTTTCATTAGTAGTTTGCTCTAAATTGTAATTTGTGCACTAGAAATGAATAGGACGTGTATCATCTGAATGGGCTGTCAGATTTACAGGTTAGCATCTGAATTTGGCATCCAGTTGCATAACTCATAAATGCTTTTCAAAAATTAAAACCGCTGTTATGGTTATCATGGAATAGATTTCAGTAATAGTATACATTTGAATCTGGCTAAGACCTTGGCAGCTGATCTAAGAAAGAAATACAGAGTAATGGTTGAAATTTGAATCTCTGGCTATACTATAGTTTGTGTAACGATGAGCTTAAGTGAGTAAAGCTTGTAACATTGTAGAAGAGTTTTGCTTCAAGTTCTTTTTTCTTTTTTTGCACATTCAGCATGTGAGATAAATCAGAGGTCGCTCTGTCAGTCTGGAGTGTTTTTCCAGGCAGTGTGACAGCTTGGGATTGATACCTTATTTCATTACGTGTCTCAGAATGAATGATAGCTCCTATGTAATGTAACACAAACAGTTGAGTATTCCCTGTTAAAAGAGTCCTCTAAGTCTGTTGTATGAAATTTTGTGTAAGTTGTGATTTGGATAATTTTCAGTTGTTTCTTTTGTGTTAGCACATTTATTTCTACTGTGAATTGTGTACCAGTCTCATTGCAATAGAGCAATGAATGAGCTGAGTAGATGTACATTAGTTTGTGAATGGAAATTGTTTCATAGACATTAAGTAGTTTAATCCAGAAATTGAGCTTCTAAAGGATATGGGAGACCACTACACTGTACTGAAATGTAAATAATGCACTTGACCAAGGTGTCCTTAGGGGTGTTGCTGACAGGATTCTTTGAGTGCCAGGTGAGTAGAGCAGCAGCCAGTGATTTCAGTAGAGCTGAATTCTGGAAAGCAGAGTCATGAATAGGATTCTCTGTTAATTACATGGATCTAAAGATGTTATCAGAAATTATTCCATCCACACCTTGTGAAGTCAAACATCTGTCCATGAACTCATGCAGCTTAAACTGGAAAAAGCTGTATGGAGAGAAAGCATTCTCAGAGCTTGGAAACCGTTGTTCATGGCATGAGAGATGTATCACAGACATTTGTTGGCAGTGCTATTAGTCTTTCAGAAAGCAGTTGATGTTTTGACTGTGGTGTTTCCTTTTTAAAATGGTCTGGAGGTTAAAAACATAAACATAACACTTCAGTAATCAAAGACAAATTTATCTTTGGCGGTTGTGTTCTGATTATTCACTCTTTTTGAGTGAATTTTTGAAGTCTGTCTTTAATAATGTGAAAGAGTAGAAAAGCTGTCATGTTCAGAGGATTGATTGCATAAGGAAGTTTAGTTGTCATTCAGTTTCAGAACTAAATGTGTTATCCTGGGGGAATGTGGGACTCAGAGAAGTAGTCAGCAGGAGCTTGCTTACATTACCTGAAATCTAATGCCTTTAATCAGCAATCTATTAAATGTCAATAGCAATAGGGTATATGATACCTTGTGCATGTTATTATTTCCATAGCATTTGTTTACCACATGTTTGAGTTTAAGATGAGTTGGTAATGATGTGGTCACCCTTCTGTGCCAGCTCCATTTCATTACTTGTGCCAGGCTCCTGTGTCTGGGTGCTGTAGCATTTCTCTAGAGTCAGGGATTCTCTCTTTCTCTTTCTTCTACAGAATTTTTATTTGCTGCTTTTTGTGTGACTGCATGTTGCCATTTTTCTTTCTGCCAGTATTATGAGGCTGTTGTTCCTTTCTAATGGAACAAAAAAGGGGAAGGGGGGAAGAAGAAGAAGAACCAAGCTTTCTTTTGTGTGGGCAGCTTTTGTTCAAAATTTACTTCTGATTTGACTTCTGATTGGTTTTGCCTACTGTAGAAGTTGAATAATTCAGGGTATAATTTGAAACTGGTTTTGTTGCAGATCCAGTGCTTTATGTGTATTAATCTCGTTCTGTGTTCTGCTTGATTGTGTTACAACTCTTTATAAGGATTTATTTGACAACATTATCTTTTTGTCATTTCTAATGATACTAGTGGGAGTGACTAATTTTGTAGAAATTGATGGTGACAGAAACCAGGATGGAAGTCTAGGTTGTACCTGCAGTAAAAGTCCCATCTACATTCAATCTGCTTTTTTATCAAAATGAGAATATTACTGAGCGTGTTTATATATATTGCAACTTAGAGCAGTGCATTCATAATCTTCAGGTACCTTTGATATTTGTGGCTAGGGCTATGTAACTCCTAAATATACTGATATTGAAAAATACCACATAAAATCGAAAAAAGCAAAGAAACTTTTTTCTTTTACTCTCAGGATTATTTACAAAAATAAAAGGTATTTTTGGACAATCAGATGTGTTGGAATGCATGCATAGTCCCTGTATGTATACTATGCCATCATATATAGACTGTGTTTATGTCACCCTTGGCGGTCTGATCTGTACTTTCCCTATCAATCTATCTCCTCTAGAAATTTTTCTGACATTCCAAACCTTTAAATAACTTTGAACAGCTGCCTTCAGGGAAAAAAAATTATAGAAAAGTTTTCTTCTTCACCATCTGCTTTGCATTTTGTATTGTTAAGCCTTGCTCTCTTCAGCAGTAAAATAAACAAGCCAAGCAGAAATACCACAGTATTTGGAATTTCAGAGATACATACTCTTAATTCTGTCATGACTGTTTTAGAGACAGTTTGTTTTTGGTTTTGTTTTTTTTTTTCTTAATTCTGTCATGACTGTTTAAGAGACAGTTTTTTCCTTAAAAAAAAAACCAAAAACAAACTACGTTGCTAAGAAGTTTGAAGTGGTGATTTTCTTGCATTCTCCTTTTCCATAACATCAATATGTCTGTCCCAGATTCTGAGTTCTAAAAGTCTGTGCTTCAAATTCTGACATTTTATTCTGGGGGCCTCTCTTAGGCAATTTCTAGAGAGGTTTTAAACTGCTGTATAGTTTCCTTACTCTTTCAAATTGAACATTTGGGTTCAAGATAAGCATGATAACTGTTCCAAGTGATTTCTTCAAGTTCTATAAAGAATTTTGATTAATGAAGTGTCTCATTTTTTAAATTGAGTCTCTTGCTGAAGGTGTTATATGCAGAAAACCATCCTGATTATGATATAAATAAAAACCTTACTGGCAGTGCATTGGTCTCAGGCATGTAATCTGTTCAAGACTTCCTGCCCCTAGTTAATCCAGTTAAGAGCAGAGTAGGTGTCCAGTAACTCTTTCTACTGACTGCACATAAAACCTTTGACCTGTGGTTAATAAGGTTTTTCTCTATTTCAAAGTGTGCAATAGTTGATATAGCAAAGTGAGTCCATTTTTTTTGTGCCTTTTTTAAAATAGATCATATTTACATGTTTTTTCTGTAAATAGAAATTACTGCTGTAGTGCTTCCTGTGGCTTTCTTCTCTTTATCATTCATTGCTGCTGTTGCTGTTCAGGAATTCTTGACCTGTGTTTGTGGAGGCTGAAGAGGGGAAGTAACTTGTCCAAGGCTACTCAACAAGCCAAAACTACTAATAGGGCTCTTCTTGTTTTAATGCTGTGTGCTTGATGCAGTTGACTAAAAAAATCCTAAACCATCTTAACACTAAGGACTGTTGGTTTTGTCTCCATCATGTGAGCAAATGCAGGACAAGTCATATACCTGAGGTTTTGCTGTGGGATTGTGTTCGCCTTCATCAGCTGAAGTCATGGTCCAAGACTTGGGATTAGTTTGTCCAGTTGTGATGTAGAAATTAATCTTTTATGATAGAAACACTTCTGTTCCTTCTCTGGAGTTAGAGTTTCAGTAAGAATACTAATATAATATGAAATATACATTGGTTTTATTTTGGAAATTTATTAATGCTGGAAAGCAATATGTATGTTCATTGCTCCCAGTGGGGAAAAAAAAAGACAAAATCAACACTGACAGCATTCTGATTCCATTAAAAAAATTATGTCTACATAACTTCATTATTTCTTCTGCTTTTAAGTTACAGCATTAAAGATTATTTTTAAATGTAGGCACATAACAGCGCATTACTTGAGAATTTGTTGATACTGAAATTAGTAAACAGGATAGATTATTCAGAGAAGTATCTGTAATGATTAGGTTCCCCTCGTTTACATGGGAAATTAATGGAAACAGTGATAATGGAAAAGAGAAGATGACTAGTATCTGAATTTATTTTCTATTTTTAAAATCATTTAATATAAGATAGCATCATATAATATATTTTTATTTAGGACCAGATTAAAAATCAAATGGACAGTTTTGGGCAATGCTGTTAGATATTCATGTGTAATGAATATCACTTTGCTGTTTAAAATGCTTGCATTGACAAACAAGTATCTTTATATTGCCTTAATTAAGAATGTTGATAATATTATTTATCTTTTATTATTTATTGCTCTAAATCATACTTTGAAGTGCTTTGCTTTAAGGTAGGGTGTACCAGTGAGTGGATGGATGCATCAGACTATTAAAATTATTTGTTGTTGTCTGTTTTAAATTTTTTGCCTTAATGGGCTTATTCACTTTATGAAAGGGAGCTTTAACAAGCAAAGACTCTTCCCTGCATTTGAGCACTTGCTGTAAAGATTATCTTAATGTAATAAAGATAACATGAGTAATTAAAAATGACAGTATTTGATCTCTGTATTTGGAAGAAAAATGAAAGTCTAAATATGGTAGAGCTAGTTTGCTAATTTTAGCTGGCTTAAAAGTATTGGGGGACAAAAGGCATTCTGCATGAGTTTTTACTTATGTCAAATATAGTATTCTAATTACTGTTATTTAATTTATTTTAAAATAACTGACATTACCAAATACTGATGTTTCAAAATCCAATGTAGGCCATTAACTCAAGAAGAAATTGCTCATCGGCGTGAACTTGCCAAACGAAGGCATGCAGAAAAATTGGCAGCGAGTCAAGGGAAGGAGCTGTCAGAAAAAACCCCAAATGAAAATTCACCTGAAGTAACTGGGAACACTGGTGATATGAAAGGTGTGTGGTACCTGAATACTTGGTTTTGTAGGAGAATGTTTAATAGTGTTGCCACGGGGCACTTTACAAATCCACATTGTGAATCATCCAGTCTAAAGGGCAATACATGGAGCTGAACCAAGAGTGAGGAGGGGTTTGTAAGAAAGCTGACAGGTCATACATAAACTGTGAAATAGTGCCATAGATTGATGTTCCTTAGCCTGAGAATGTGCTTGATCTCAGTACTTTGAGTCATTGAAGGGACATGATGCTTCAAGGAAGTGCCCTGCTAAAAACTGAGTCACTTTCAACCAAAATTGGTACAAAAGCAGGGTGTGAACAGCAGGTCTGTATTATGGGTAACAGCTCTGGGGGTTGGTCTTCTCTCCCAAGTAACAAGTGGTAGGACAAGAGGAAATGTCCTCAGGTTGTGCCATGGAAGGTTTAGAGGAACAATTTCTTGACCAGAAGTACAAAGCATTAGAAGGGGCTGCCCAGGGAGGTCGTTGAGTCACTGTCCCTGGGGATATTTAAAACATGCTACACTAAAGAACATGGGTTTGTGGTGGACTTGGCAGTGCTGGGTTGGACTTCGGGATCTTAAAGGTCTGTTTTAACTGGAACAATTCTGTGATTTGCCACATGTAACTATATAATATATAATTATCTTTTTTTTTCCTCCAGATGATGAGACAGAATGTGTTTTTATGTTTAATATATTTTTTCTGACTGGTTAGGTGAAGAGCAACAGCTCCCTGGTGAAGGAGACAGTGTGACCTCAAAGGCACTGAAACAGGAAGCAGACAACAAGGAGTATTTCATTGCTTTTGCCAGAGTGTTCAGTGGCGTGGTAAAAAGAGGGCAAAAAATCTTTGTTTTAGGACCAAAATATGATCCTGCTGAGTCTTTGCATAAGGTAAGAGCTGACTGTGAACTGCTGGAGTAACTTTGGGTTCTTTTGAAAAACTGATGACTTAACTTGTTACATGTGTCTCACTCAAAAGAGAGAAAAAAGTTCAAATTAATAATTCCAAAAAGTATCAAAGTAATTTAGGTAATTGTGCTAATAGCTGATTGTGTCTGTAAACTCATTATAAACTGTAATGTTTCCAAAATAGTTTCAATTACAGTGTTGTATTAGCTAACCATAAATCCAGTATGTGTTTATTTTGTTTTTTTTTAAAAAAAGTGAAAGAAAAAGCAATTTTTTTAGGGAGGAGAAGGTCCACAATAGTATTGGGAAAAACTGGTGTTAAATGTTTTGAGATTCTGATCAAAGAAGTTCGTTACTTTTGAATTTACTTCAAAACATTTGTTTTTCAGTGATAATGAAAAGTGAGGTAGAAGTAGTACACACCTAAAATTTGCTGAAGAAAGCATTATTTTTTATCTTCCTGGTAACATTCACGTGTTTGCCTCAAGTCTGGATTTTTGAGAATGTCGGTTTCTGACATTTGAGGTTTGAGATGAAAATGCTTTGGATTGTATTTTTAAGCTTTGGAGTGCAAGGAGGTTTTGTGGAAGAAGTTTTTATCAGAGCTAAGTGATGAATGTCCAAATGCTGGTTTTGTGCTCTGTGTAGCTGTCATCCCCGTGCTCTGCCACTGATGATCTGCCAGCAGTCCCTCACATGGCGTGCTGCACTTTGGAGAACCTCTACTTACTTATGGGAAGAGAGCTTGAAGATCTTGAGGAAGTACCTGCAGGAAATGTTCTGGGTAAGAACTAGGATTTAATTTCCTAGAGAATGAATCCTTGTGTCGTCCAAAATACACAGAAGTTGGTTTAATATGATTAATAAATAAGAAACTTTAAATCCATGGATATTTCTAAGCATGGTGTATGTGAAAAGAGGGAAGGCAGTCTAATTAAATTGGGATTTCTGCACACTTTGAATAGGAGAAAAGCACAGATTACATTAGCCTGTTATCTTCAGGTTGGATGATTGCCAGGTAAGCATTGCTGCCAGGAATTGCCAAAGGCAGTAGTAAATTTCCATATTTCATAGATTGCAAGGATTATTTATAAGATTTTCCCAACAGTGGAAATTCTTTAATGTGACTTTACTAGTGTTGTGGATGAGTGTAGTTTTATTTATGAGTCTGTTTGAACCCTGGTGCTAAAAATTATTTCTTTTATGGCTGTGGCAATTCTTTCACTTTCTCCATGGACAAAGTTGTAAAAGTCATCGTAATCATTGAGTTATGCTTTTGTGCCAGATTCTGAGCTGCTTTGCTCTAGAATGAGTACTGCATAATTTTTAGCAATTTAGACTGTATATATACAGTAAATGAAAAATAGGTGTACTCTGTAAGGGTTGAAATATTTTAATTTGGGCAGCTATCCATGCTTTGCCTCTTTTGTCATGAGACTAGCATTCAGAACATAAGAAGCTCGTGAATTACTTTTATTTGGAAGCTTAATATTTTAAAATTCTGAATTACACCTTACTGTAGTGTGATTCGAGTTGACCATTTGCAGTATGAAAAGAGTGAGTGAGTGTGGCTGAGTGTGTGGGTAACTGTGTGAGTGTGAGGAAAATATATTAAGTATATGGTCTGTTTACCTGAAAAAATGATTAAGAGTTTGGGAAAAAATAGGGAAACCCATCCCAAAACACTTTGCAGTAAAGATAAAGGGATGTGGTCCTTTTGCATAGCAAACAGTAAATACTCTTGGAGCTGCCTCCAGCAGAGGAAAAATATATTGTGAGGATTTTGTTATGTCTTGTTAAGAGCTGGACTAAATTTTAAGGAAGGTTTTTGTAACCATTATATTCTACCAGATTTGTTGGTAGTCTAGTGCTGAAGGCTGCTCTTCAGTGAGGTCTGACTTTTCCATAAAGAAAAGCACTTTGCTTGAGTGGTAAGAGTTCTAAATGGTCATGTTTAGAAGAATTCATTAGAATTTTAAGATCAGAATTCACAGTCAGTCTTAACCAGACTATGTTTGGCATTTCATCTTTTATCATCACATTGTTGTAAAGTGATCAAACAAAGCAAGTTTTCATTTTTACCTGAAGCATATAAGCTCAAGTCTGTATGTTGGGTTTTTAAATCTAATGTAATTTTAAAGATTATTTTTTTACTAAAAATCCTAAATGACTTTCCTTTATTTCTCCCATTTCCCTGTAAGGCTGCACTGTTAATTTACATAAATTCAGTAAGCTGGTTAATGATTTGATGATAATTTATCACACTCAGAAGAATATGCAATGCATTTATATGAAAGGAATGTGTAACAATGGTGATGCAAGACTTTTATTATTCCAGTTAGCAGCAGTGATTTCTGTTTGTAAGGCCATTTGTCTTGCAGCTTTAGTGCACACAGCAATGATTTCTCTCCAGCCATATAAGGAAATTGCTTGTGGATTATCCAGTAAATTAAAGAAGCTTTTCTGAAAGCTCTGTGCTTTCACTCTGTATAATTAAGTTATTGCCATAAGGAATACACAGTTAATCATGACTGCCTATTTCCACTTTAAGACTCATGATACAGATTTTTTCAGATTTTTTTCATGAGGGTTTGGGGGTTTTTGCTATTGTTTATTTGTTGTTTCTTAAAAGGGAGGATCTGCTTGGTTCTAGTAAGTGGCCTTTTCATCCTTTAAACTGGTTTATGGAAAGGTTTAGTGATCAAAGACAAAGCTTGATACAGAGGTCATTTTACTGAAGATGGGAAGATGTAATCCCTTATTCCTTCTGCTCATTTAAAAGGAAAGTAATATTAATATTTCCTTAAAATACTACTCTCCTTTTAATTGATAAAAATCTGAGATTGCAAGACACCCTAAGCAGAAGGGGCAACGAAGCATAATGTGTTTGTCTTAGAGACATAACACTGGCCTTTGTTTCCATTATATCATCTGTGCAAACAGCAAGCCATTCTAACTGTCCCATGTTCCTTAAAGCTTGTCCTTCATTCCTACAGCAAAAATATAAATAGAGAAAGGAGCTTCATGCGGACAATCGTCTGGCTATCCAGAGGTTTTAGCTTCTTTAGAGAGTGTTTTAGTAGCTTTGGTTCTTGCTGGTTCACTTCCCTTGGGAAGATCAGTGGCACTGGAGGTTCCTGCTGCCATGCAGACATTTCCAGAGGGGGTGTATTTGACAGGAGGTGAGCCCTGGCTGTAGCATGAAATCCCCACTGCTCTCTAATTTGATTATCATAGCTGTCCTTGCTAGTGCTTGGTTTCTCTTCTGAAAAGGAAAATTAGAAATGGTTAGTTAGAATACATTAATTGATTTTGTTTGGATGTTGTATGTAAGACCTTCTGTTTGCTAAGTAATGTTAGGTACTGTTTAACAAGCTGTAGACTGATAATGCAAGTACACAAATAGAAGAATTAACACTACCAAAAATAATTTTTCTTTTACATTTTCTATTAGTGAAAGTTGTGGGGAAGCAGTACTTAACTAGGCCTTTCCATGAAGGAAAAAAATGTCCCTTCTTTACCAGGAGGCAAAACAATAACTTAAATGGAAACAGTGTTAAAAGCTCCACAAAGGAGATTATTATATGCAGGTTTTAAATAATTTCAATTATGTTTTTATGTTATGAATATTTAGTCTAAATTAAAACTCTGTCTCACACTAGTAAGTGTCTTGAACTATTAATAAGTCTGAATTACGGGGAATGCAAGAAGTTGGGATGATTGGTTTGCTTGTTCCTATGCAAGAATCTCTCTCCCTTTATGTACATAAATACATTTATTTATTTATTTATTTGCTTTATTTATTTGCTTGAACCAGTCAAAGTACAATTACAGGAAAAGCATCACTTTGCAACAATTGTTGTGAAATTCTTGTGGTTGAAGACTATAAAAAGAACTGAGTGATTCCCAAAGTGACAAAGGAATAATCATGAGGCAGTATGTGAGGAAAAAGTAATTTGGGCTCATAAGTAAAGATTTAACAAGTGCATGCCCTCCAGATGTACAGAATAATAGCTTCTTTTTTTCTCCCTCCCTTTTTAAAAATTTTTCTTGTTTCTGTCCTATAATTGAAAACAAAATACCTTTCTTGTTCTCTGCAAAAAAAGGGTTGTTGGAGGTAGTGTAAAGAAGTAGTTGAAAAAAAAGGGAAAAGAGGCAGTGTTTTTTTTTTGTGATCATATCATGCACAGATGAAGGGCTTAGGATTCTCACACTGGATATTGATTACCATTTCTAAGAAATGTAAGCAAGTGCTGATATGAAAAACAACACACATTTGAAAGCACTGGTTTAGATACTTGTATAAGTGAATAATCATGTAGGATGTTTTTTAAATTGGCTCAGTCTCATGTTTTTCCTGAATGAATAATTGAAGGATCGTTCAGTGATACATTTTTGTTAATTGGAGTAGAGTTTATCTCAAGGCATGTTGTGCATGCACACACACGCGCTCAGAATGACATGCATCTCAAATTATTGATCTGTGTGCTGCTGTTATCCATAAGTACCATAACAATGGACTTGTGTTTGCTAGTGTACAAAATCTAGATTTTTCTTAGAGCTGCCTATACAACTATTGAAGTGCTTTTTGTGTCTTGTTGACTACTGTTAAAAGCAAAGCTTTTCCCTTGCCCCTGGATTTGTAGTGCTTTAGTGTAGGGCTCATAGGAGTCTAGATGATTTCCTGAATGTTTTCAATTGCAGTTAGCTATGAGAATATCAAGAGTTCTACCAAATTAGGAGCATTTTGTTTTTTAACACACCAGATGACATTGTTAAAAGCAGCAATCTGGAAGTCCCTCCTGTTGCCAGCTCACTGTCAGACTTCCTACATGACACACTGTTGTGTACCTTGGTGTTTCCATTTCTAAAATGCTAGTTTTCCCATACAGTGTTCTTTCATGTTTTAATTATTTATAAAGCACTTACAGGATTCTTGACATGGGAACAATGTGGTGCAGGAAATGTGGGTGATGATGGATTCATTCCTCTGGATTTTTTGGTACCTTTCCGAAGATAGGTGCCATAGAACTGAAGTAGCATGAAGAGCTGGTGTGAAGGAGTACAGCTAACCTCATTACAAGGTGTCTAACAAGCATTTTATTCCTTTAGGACTTCATTGAACAATTTAGGAGCTTTTAATAAGCAGCCTCTGTTAAGAGCAAAGAGCAGCTGCAAGCAGCAATGCCATTTTAAAGGCCCAGAATGGCTTTCTAGGCCTGATGCCAGCTAGCAGGCATTGCCACCTTCTGTGAGAGCACTAGGAACAGGCCTGCTGTTCACCAGCCTTGTATTTCTGTGCAAACATTTGGTGGGCTAATTTCACTCTCTGAATCAGTAATGTGATTATTAAAAAAAAAAAATTAAATAAATAAAATCGCCAGCCTGAAGAGATTCCAGCTGCAGGGGCTGTCTCAGCCCAGCCTGCTGTGGTGGGTGAACACAGGAGGGCAGTCTTCCCCCAGAATATTACTGAATTAGCCCAAAATACTGAATGAAACAAAGAAAACTCAAACCTTTGTCTTCCGTTTTGGAATGCTTACAATTTTTATCTCTAACTGCCATCTTATATTGTCTATAAAATAGCCTTCTAAGGCTAAAAATAGCATTTTTACCCTGTTTTTAGTAATCCAGCCCTGTTGAGGAAAAGGTATATTATTGAATGGATTTTGTTGTTGAATGATGTTTGATCTCCATGGACTGTTGCATTTACCTGACACCATAGTATTTATATTATTTTTCTACCCAGTTAGTGTTTTATTAATAGTTAAATTGTTGAAAAAATATAATATGTTCAAGTTGTTTCTTTGAGCTAAAGACATAATAGTTAATCTGTTGCTTGGCCTCTTTCAGAGCTGGAAACTGAAACCATTTTCTTTAACTCTGTTTTTGCTGTAGTGAATTTAGTCCCTTTGTAGTTCTTGCTCTTTGTTTTTCTAAAAAGGCAGGCTGAGAAATTTGTATTGCTTAGGGGGCAATATAACATGACGTAGTGCACAGGTAATGAACTAGCATCAAATGAAATTAGAAGTGTATTTTGCTGATCATCTGCTGAGATTCCTTTGTCCTGTTTGCCTTACCATTTCATGTGGTTTATTTTGGGGGCTTTGACTTGGTAAACTTTATTGCAAAAGAAATAAGTGATTCATTACCTTGTTTTCAAATCAGCAACAAGCAATCACTTGAGAGGACATGCCATGTCTTAGGTCAGAGTTATAGCGCTGACATATGTCTTTATTAACTCAGCTAAATTTTTTTGGAAGCATACTTTGAATGGTTAATAGTTTCCTTATAAAGCCTTTTTTGTTTAGTGGTTTCTTGGTGGGTCTTTTTGGTTGTTTGGTTTTTTTTTTGAGAATTTAAATTGCTTTTTGAGTATCTATATTTTTTCTGTTTTTCTGAGTGAAGCTTATTAAGACTATAAAAGGAAATCATAAGTGTAGTAATCCTTTCTGAGGAGAAACACTTCTAAATTCTCTAGTGCTTCTGGAATGTTCTCTGCTCTAATTTTCAGGAGTTGATTATGAGATCTTAAAAATGTTTTTATTCTTGCCACTAAAATACAAGGGGCTTTTAAATCATAGTTTAAAATTTGAACTGTATAAGACTATTTAAGCTAAAGTCATAGTACATTCATCTATAACAATGCCTGTAAATTTGTTCTTGACCCCTGCTGGATTATAATGTCAAAAAAAAATGCAAACGATTAAGTTTTTGAGGAAAGGGGAGAATGCAATGAAACATTCTATGTCAGTTTTATAGCAACTTTTCATTTTTATAATCTGTAAAAATGGAGCTTTTATGTGAATGGAAATGAGAGTTCTATATAATTTCTCAAATGTGATGCAAGCACTCCTGATTCCTTGGGGTTTGTATGCACACAGCTACTTGCTGCTGCTTGAGCTTTTCCAAATAATACCAGAAGGAAAACTGCCCAGACTTGTCGCTGTCGGTTGTTGCTGCTTGTGTGCCTGTGGGCAGCAGTGGGGCTTGCAGGAACCGAGACAATTTCATAGCACTGCTGCTTGAAGGAGCTCAGAGCACAGCAGCAGCCACATGCAGCTCCTTAGTATAAACATCTAGAAATAGAGTGGGCTCAGGCTCTGAGGTGCAGCCAGCTGTCTATCACCCCATAGTTTATTGCAAAAATAAATGATTCTTGGTCATGAGACACCAAATTTGTCCAAAGCCTGATATAAACATCTAGAAATAGAGTGGGCACAGGCTCTGAGGTGCAGCCAGCTGTCTGTTTATCACCCCAGAGTTTATTGCAAAAATAAATGATTCTTGGTCATGAGACACCAAATTTGTCCAAAGCCTGTTATCACACTGCTGTTCATTGTTCAGAATGCAGGGCCAGTGGTAGAGGGGCCTGACTCCTCTCGTGTCAGAGTGGACAACTGACCTCTGCAGTCACTGCCCCTGGGCAGGTGTTGCTCAGCCTTTCAGTAGCTAACTGGCTTTAGCTCACAGGTACTGCCTCGCTTATCTCCAGAATCTCCAAATATTCTCTGAGTGGCTGGATGGGTGTAATTTTGCAAGTCTCTTTAAAATGAAAAGACGGGGATTTCCCCCAGTATTTCATACCTTATTGTCTTTAAGTCAGCATCAGTGTACTATTTTCAGTCTCTCCCTCTGTGAAAGTGCATGTAAAAATAAAGGGAGAACAGTTATCTACAGAAATATCCATATTTATTACTTGGCTAATGAACCTCTTTTCCAATACTGTATGAATAGAAGAAGTTATAGTAGTTAATGTAAATCAATCATCAATGTAAAATGGTAAGAGAAATCCTAAGGTGAAGTTTTGAGATTATTTGCTCAGCTCACATCTGCAGTGTTGCATTTGGGATTTTTTTACAGCATGCTGAGATACGTCAGTGATCATTTGGGGAAATGACCTCATGTTTTCATTTGAAGAGCCTGAATGCTATGCCCCTTAGTGTGCTTATAAAAATTGCTTGGAACATGCCTTTTTTTTTTTTTAGTGTGTTGTATTTTTTTTAAGCCACTATCTTCTTTAAACCTGGAATGTCAGCATTTTTTAGTAGGTGTCTGTAGTGTAGCTGTTTGCTCCCTCCTTTCCTCTGATGTGGTTCTAAGGGAAACCATCTAACCTGCCTTGATTGGTGGAAAATCTCTAAAGAGACTTTAGTATCCATTACTAGATGAGGATCTATAGTAGAGGAACCACAGTGACTTCAGTTTTGTTCTCAAAGTTAATAGCATTCCATTTCTAAGAAAATCCTGCCTGTTAGTGCAGCTGTGAAATGCTAGATCAGGAATGGGAACATCAGTTTGGGACATCAGGGCATTAGAGTAAATGTCTGAGAGATTCAGCGAACAGGCCTCACTTGAGGAGTTAGTGTTTGAGGCTCACTTTTTAACAGAGGTGTAAGTTATCTGATTTAACAAGGCTCTGTATTTAGACTACATAATTGAAACTTTTATCCCTCTGTACAAAATGGCATTAGGCTTTTCTTCCTTCTGAATTAAATATGCTAGAGAATTGTCTTTCCAGAAGTTGCTGCTGCAGAACTCAAACTTTCAGAAACCTGTCTTGAAGGAACATTTCCTTTATTTAATGTGACCGTGGGTTTTCTAAAATTCAGAGTATTCAGTGTCATTTCAGAAATAGGTGCAAAATAATTGCTTTGAGCACAAATGGGTCTGAAAATACATGCCTTTCTGCATGTAAATTCATGTATAGTCATTCAGACATGAAAAAGACACCATCAATCAAATCTCTTTAGGAATGTGTCCAATTACCAATGCAGACAAGAAGTTCTATACTAAAAGGATTTGGGGTTTTGCAGTGTTATTTATAGAAAATGTGTCTCTTGCTACTGTGATGGTGCACATGAATCAAATTCTGAAATCTTTGAAAAGACCTGTGTACTTTTAATCATCTGGCTATTCCTTTATCTGTTTTTGGCCTATAAAGTTCAATTTCTATCAGATGAATTAAGTTGCAGCTTCATTGCACAGGTAGTCAGTTCATGTACTAAAAGGTAGCTGTGAAATGTAGTTGTCAGCATCAAGTCATAGTATATTTGGGGGCAGGTAACTAAATAAAATTATAACTGGAATATTGCCTTGTAGGTGTCATTTAGTCTGGACTTCTACTCAAGTGTGCAGTTGCAAAGATACAGAAGGCTGTAAAAAATGACATTAAATCATAAAGTTATCCATGTGGATAATCATTGCTTTCTGTATCACTGAGATGTATTTCACATGTGTGTGCGCCTCTGTTGCTAACACAGCTTCTCTCTTGCCAGGCCTTAAATAGAGTTCTGCTTCTTTATTCTTTGCAGTCTCAAGCACTGTTTTTCCCAACACAACTTAAATAACTCAAATAATTGTATTAATGATAGAAAATATTTTCATTCCTGGTGTTTATACTGCTGAAATTCACCATGTATAACACTTTGGGCAGGGGAGGAGAAACTTGCGTCTAGAGGTTAGTTTAATTGTCTCAAAATGTTATCCTCTGTGTGCCCTGAAGTGATGGATAAATAAACATGGTTTTTCTAGGCAGTGTAGGCTTTGTTAATTACATCTAGTTTGTCACTACTTTTGCATAGTTCTTCACTTCTGAGTATTTTCTGTTAAATCTTTCCCTTTTCACTTTTAGTACACCAGGAAGTTGCTCTCTCTTTATGTTTAGCAATAGAAGATTTACAGTTCTCTTGAATATCTAATCTTCTCTGTTTCTGTGTAAAGTCTTTTCTAAGGTTCTGCAAGTTTGAAACTTCTTTATATAGATTTAATTGAATAAGGCATTTTTCCCATCTTTTTACTTTAAACAAGAATTCTGTGAACAAAACAGTTCTAAAGAACAAATTTAGTGGTTTTCTGTTTTTCAGAGTTTCAGTTTCTTGAAACATATGTACAGTGTTTCTGTCTGATAAGGATTATATTTTAATTTGTATATTAAATATCTCAGTATTCAGGGCATCTGAGTTATGATGATTCCTTGACAAATTAGGGTAATTAGAGAATTGCCATGTAATTTCTCATTTTTTTTACAGGAACTGGCTATAGAAACCAGTTAACTTGTTTTACTCTTAAACTGTTTTCTTACTCCCATTTAATGTGAAGCCAGAGGGCACTGTTTTTCACATAATACAAAAAGTGCTGCTATTTCAACTTTGGATGAAGGTCTCATACGGATTCACAGTACTGTCAGTGTAGTGGAAACTTTGGATTATAGTTTTTAATGTACATTTCTTCATGCAGAAAATCTACAAATGTTTTGACTCTAAATTAAATTAATCTCACCGAGTAGCCTGAGAGCCAAAAATCTGCAATCAGCATGGTTCCTATTTATTAGCTTAACTTGGAAATTTACAGGTTTCAGAGGCAGTGTAGTGTTAAGTAAAGCCACTGCCATGAAAACGTCTTGTTCTGCTGCTTTTTTTTTTTTTTTTA
>NW_024503679.1:9564051-9635496 GCF_017590055.1 Onychostruthus taczanowskii
TGTCTTGTTCTGCTTTTTTTTTTTTTTTTTTGACACTTTTTTGTCTTGAGAAAAGCTACTGTTTTATAGAAAAGGAGCTGCTCTCTGAATGTTTCTTTAACTTTCATGGCTACACTAATTGCCTTCTGCTCAGAGTAATAGCCCGACTGTAGAAATTAGGCTGGACCTCCCTCAGCTGTTTTTGGAGTGTTAACATGGCTCTGAAATCGACCCTTTTCCCTAAGCTCGCCAGCCCGAATCTTACTGTTAACCTCTTGTTTTCCCTTTCTATTCCACCCTTCTCTCTGTATTTCTATCTGTTATTCTACCTCTGCTTTTGATTTGTATTACCTTAATTATCCCATGTCAATAAAGTAAGATTATATGAGAATACTTTAGTTAACCACAGCCTAAGTAAACGAAAAAGTTCTTCTTTTAACTGGCATTGTTTATGCAAAACCACTAATCTGTGAGGGCAATTTACTTGAATGTGTTCTAAATTCCTGCTGGAGCACTTCCTAATGTGAAGTGTTAGGGGGAGAGGAGCAGGATTCCTGCTTTCCCACCTGGTGTGGTTCCTCTTACTGCGTAGTAGCCCTGGTGCCTGTAATACACAGCACCCTTACAATAAATAAATACCATCTGTGGCTGTGAAATGCCTCCACTTCTACATTTGGACTAGCCACAGAAGCCTTCATTTATTCCTTTGGACGTTTCTGCTTTGCGTGCACTGTCTGTTGTTACCAGAGCTTCTTCAAGGCGTTCAGAAAAAGCAGTGAGGGGTTGCACTGAGGGCATGGGAGTCGGAGCGGGGAAGAGCAGCTTGGAGTACTTTTTGCACATAACCCCACTGAAGGAACGTGATTCACAGAGAATCACAATCCTGTGTAACAAACAGCAAGGTTAAAAAGTCAAGAGACTGTTAACAAAGGCTGTGTTTCAATGACTTATTTTCTAAATATTATCCCAGATCTGGATGTTGTTGGTGTCTCAGATGAAGTTGCAAAGTGTCGGGAGGGTTGTTTGGCCTGTGTCGGGCTGTGAGTCACGGAGCTGGCTTTGTCTGGGCTGTGAGCTGTGGGGGGGACTTAAGGCACAGCTATATTTAGGATTATCAACTGATGTCAAACTGCGGAGCACTGCTAAACAACACTGTTAAAGGGGCAGCGCTGCATAGTTTAGGCTCAAAGTTTAGATTGTTTGTAGTACTTTTTGATTTAGTAAATAATTGGAAAAGCTGATATTTACTAGAAGTATTCTGCAAACCAAGCAGTGTAAGTTTCAACTCCATTTATGTTTACCTAGTAAAAACTATTGTAATTTCATGATCAGTTTGAAAAGAGCAAGTCCAGATAGTACTTCTAGTTTTATGTGCTTCAGAATCTGAATGGGTAAGAACATTATGTATAAAGAATTGTTAAATTCCAGTCAGAGACAAGAAATAATGTTTGAAGGGCTGTTAATATTGAGTTTATGTCTTAAGATGCAGAACACCTGCTCACCTTACTTGATTGTATTTAAAATTTTGTCATTAATGCCTGGAACCAAATTTAGATATCTTTTTGCATCTAATTAAGACTAAAATAAGGGTAGGGTTCTTCTCTAAACTTCCTTGCTCCTTACTACCTAATTCCCTCCAGTGAGGTCTGTTATGTATAGGGGCAAAATTCAAGAGTGATTTTTTAAAATTACAAGTTCCATTTTCCAAGGCTGTTCCTCTGTCATGACTGTCACGGACTGTAACTAATGTTTTTTTTGTGGGGTTTTACATTTGGTAACCTTCCTTTTGTGTGCATGTTTTGGTAGATAATTCACCTAATTTGGTGGAGAGAATTTTATATTGCAATCTTTGCTTCTGGTCCTTGTCTGTGTGAAAACAGTGAGATTGCAGTAGGAAAACAGCAGGGAGTGTAAGGACCCCAGCTGTGATGTGAGTCAAAGTTTTTCCGACAGAATAGAGGTAATTTCTGTCATCCCAATAAATTTGAAGTCGGGAGGTTTTTTCCAAGATTCTTGATGTTGGTTTAAGTGCACTGTTATTGTCTTGAATGTAGCCAGACCTGTGCTGAGACAATGTACTGGTGGGAAAATAGAAAAACTTCACTCTGAGTGTGTAAGTTTTACAGCTGTTTAAGTTAACGTATGGGACATTAGTCAGTCTATCTGTTACTGACATTTTAAGCTTCAATGAAATGCCAGCTTTGATACAAGTCTGTTACAGTGACTAACTGCATTTCTGAAACATAATATTGAACAACTCATGCTCATGCAAAGGCTTAATGTTTTCCAAGTGTCATATGTTAAGATTTGTACAATATTGAAGTATTGGGTCACCAACTGGTGTGAGCTGCATGGCTGTGAACCCGTTACTGTAAATAAAAATGCAACCTGCTGGTAGTTCTTGTTCCATCAGTTATTGCACTTACACAAAGACATTCTTGCCCATTCCCCACTCTTTAGCCTGCTGGAGCTGATGAAAGCACACATGATTGAGAAGCTCTCAAAATGGGATGTAAAATGTCTGGAATCCTGATGGTTATATTTTTCTGAGCTTTTGCACAAAAGATTAATTGTTTTGTGATGTTCAAAAAGAAAGTTCTCTGAGCAGTGTTACTAACAAAGCCTGGATTCCTGTGGACTGATGTCCTTAAAATCCTCAGTTCCCCTCTCTGCTGCAGTAGTGTCCCAGTTGGCCGCTGCGATGCGCGTGCTGGTCTCCAGGCAGCTGCTCCAGGCGGGACATGAAATGATCGTGTTTTGCCTGCCCTGTCTTCAGTGAGATCACCAATTTTGGTCTCCCTTCAGTACGTAGCCAATGATTTTACATAACTTGTGGAAACTTAATTACACCTGAACCCTCTGCTCTCTCTCGCTGGTGAACTTAGTGGAAGTTGACAACATGTTTAAAAGTTGTTGAGGGGAGCCTGTGTGATTACAGGAGTTGTGTTTACTTTGGAAATGGGACTAAAAACATACTCCATTTTTAACAGATTCTTTTGTGTCCACAGTGCCATCAGGAAGTATGACATACTGTGTTGAAAGCCTTGCCTCTCAACCAAAAAGAGTCATTTCAGTGCTCAGGCATTTTCAGCAGAAATGCCTCTCATTTTTAGTAAAAAAGGTTTATCTATCTGGAACTCTTCCAAAGTGTTTAAAGCTGATACAGAGCAGTGACAAATGGCCACATTTTTTTCTGTTCAGAAAAGCAGCTGACTCTTTTTTGTGTGTGTTTTAAGGTTCTGCTTTGTCTTGAAGCAGCAGCCGAGGCACTGCTGTTGCCTGTGGGTGACACTGGATACCTCATCTGTGGGCTGTGCTGCTTAGGCAGCACAGTGTCAGCCTGGCCTCCTTTGGGAGGGCACAGAGGTGGGGCGTGGACACAAATGAACTTTTTTCACAACCTGGAGGTGTTAGCTGCTCCCTCTAGGTAGATGGGAAAAGGTCTCTCAACTAGTTTTTGGAGATTCTGGTTGTTTACCCTGGTGTTACGGTTGGTGTCATTGTGCCATTGGGGTTTCACTAGGATTAATATGTTGAGTTGCCTGGTCTTGGACAAAATTGCATTGATAGTTGAGGGAAGTGCAAATTGGGTGAGGGGGAAAATTGCTTTTTATTAGGTTAGTTTTACTCTGTTTATTTAGTATCCTGAATTGTCTCACCCAGAGTCTGACGAGTGCTGGTGCTGGGGAGCCAGAAGTGGAGACAGGCTTGGTGTTTAGGGGACAGCTGGCTGTGGGTCATCCCAGCTGTACTTGGGATGGAGTTCTCAGACTGCCTTTTGGGGTGGGGTCTCTTTTCCTTTTATCCTTGAATGCAAATGAATTGATCAGTGACTGGTGATATTCCTGTAAAAAAAGAAAAACACAGAGTTTTCCACATGTGGTGATGTTGAAGCTCCAAGCTCCCTCCCTGGTATCTTCTGTCACTGTGAGGCTTGTGCCTGTTTGTAGCAAATGAAGACAGCAGTGTTGGGGATGTTCTCAATGCATCATATGATGTAAATAAAATGGAATCTTATTAGTTGTTTTGTTGGGTTTTGGGTTTCTTCACAACAAGGCATTAAAAATCAAGAGTAGTTCTATTTAATAACATCATTTTAAAATAGAGGAGTGTTTTAAAGCTCAGTTTTATGATGTGGTCCTCTGCAGTAGTCCTAAGAATTCTCATACCTTTGGAATGATCTATGTATTTCTTTCCCATTTTTTTCTTGTCCTAGAGCTAATGGAAGTTAATATGTTGCAATATTTTAGGAAGTCAAAATTATGCAGACTGCAAATTACAGTAATAACTCTCGATGATACATTAACTGAAGTAATCAGAAATTAGGGTGAAAATTACAGTCTTCTTTCCTTTGGGGGGAAAGAGGTTTGGAGGGATAAGGAGGATAAATAGCATTCTTAATTTTTAGGGGTTTTTTACATTTTAAATATACTTGATTTTGGTATGCTTAGTTTACTCAGAGGCAGACTGGCAGTACTACTTAACATGAAGCTGACTTTTAAAATCCATTGTTTAGATATAGTTTTGTGGAAAAATAAGAATTATTTTCAAACTGAGGTCAGTATTAATAGCCCCGTAACAGGTTTTCATGTGGCAGCAACTTTTTTCATTCTTTTTTTTACAGTTTGAGTGCATTTTCTGTTTATTTTTTAATTAGTTTAGCTATTAAACTGGAGCATGTGATAAATAACTCGTTATCAATGACTACCTAGGCTGCTGATATAACAAGTTTATTTAAGACATCCCTGTTCCCTCTAATGCCATCTGTTTTTTACCCATTATATCAAATAGTCCGGATCTGAGACATTTGAAAGGTGCTTTATTTGGTTAGAATCCTTCTGATTAATTTTTTCCCCAAAATATTGTTGCTTGTGTAACTACAAATGGGCTACTTGAAGGTTTCTTTTAGCTTGAAGTGAAATTTTATATTCTTCTTTATCCATCTTGAAAATTACTGTATTTAAAGTAAACATCAATTCTGTATAATGCAGACTGAAGCAGTCCATTATTCATGGTGCTTTGGAAGACTCTAAGCCATATTTCCCAAGGCAACAAAATCAGGCAGCATAAATCACTTACAGACAGATGTGTTGGGGGTGGGGAGGCTGCCTTTAAAAGAGAGCATTAGGCATTGGGTCAGGTCTTGGAAAATTGAATTTTAATTAGTTACTTGCATGTCTTACAAGTTAGCAGGATAAATGGTCAATGGCTCAGGCATTTCCCACAGGATGCTGTACACATTTGGTAGTCAGTGTGCTGCTTCTGCCTGTGCTATCTGGAATATCCTTATAGCTGGTTAGTCTGTATTTGCATTTATCTGATGTATTGCATGATAAAGGCCTTATGTTCTGTCTTTAAGTAATGAAATATAAATCATGTATATTGGGATTCTACAGTTAAACATAAATCAGCACATGGATGGACAAAATTTAATGAGCTTTTGAACTAACTGCCAGTGTCCTTTGTAACTGACACTTCTAGTAGTAGATTCTAAATTCCCCATGTACCTGGGATATGTAATGCAGGATTTGTAGGAATATGTTCATGTAGCTCTTCCAAGGCAAACATGACTAAACTTCCAAGACTTCTACAGATTAAAATTAATTCTTTGCAAGATCAGTGCCTGAAGGCTTAATTAATTTTAACATCTTATAATTGATTCTGGGAAGTAACAGATGTTAGTTATATTTTACAGTCTTCTTAAATCTACTGTTTAAGAAAACAGTATATGCATGAAGTCTGCCCATTTTCAGGAGACATTACTAGAACTCAATAAAGCCTAAAATGGCATTTGCTCTTTGGGTGGTTTGTGGACGGTGCTATAACTAGTCTGATTTGTGAAGAAATCATTTGATATTATTGATCTGTTAGCTGAGATTAGTTATTTTGGTCTGTTACAGGAAGCATTTGATCAAGAAATTGGAAAGGATTAAGTTTTCTATTGTGCTGAAACCCCTAATGGATTTTAGATCTTTGTTCGTTTGCATCTTACTTCTAGTACTCTCATAAAAATAGTCAAATATTGTATGGGGGTTTATGTCTTCCCATTGTCTACTTAGAAATAAATATTGAGCTTTGCTACATGTTCAAGTAGAAAGGCTTTGCCTCCATCTCCTTTCTTTAATGTTAAACAGTTTTCATGCTCAGAGCACAAGTGATTCCATGCTTCCCCTCCCAGCCTCAGGCTGCTGCCTCCCTCTCCTCTGCCTTCTGAACATCCATACCTTTCAATGTAGGTGAAATATTTGAAGAAAATGTTGAAATAAATTGAGAAGAGATTGTTTTGATTAATACTTCTGATATCTGTTCTCTTCATGATCCTATAACACGTGGTCCTCTCTTAATAGATTTCTGGAACCGAGCATGTGTGCACAGCTAATGTTTTGATAATGGTCCTGCAAAAGATTTTTCTACTTTTTTCTAATGTAACTAGCCAGAGAAGTTGGTTTTAAATAACTTTCTCTCCTTTTTAAAGTCCAAATAGTCAATCAAATGTGTCTTTGCTAGGTGACTGCTGGAGATGTGTCTTTTTCTTCTGCTAGCTTGAGGGAAGAAATTTGAATCTTTTGGTATATGTTCCTCTTACAAACTTAGTTATTATATCAAGCCTAAGGTAATGTATTTTACCAAACACTTCAATGTTTTCTTGAGTTTTGTTGATGGATGAGGGTGTTGTTGTTGTTGTTGCTTTTGGGGGGTTTTGGTGTTTTGGTTTTTTAATAGTTTTCTCATTTTACCAGTGGGAACCAGCAGTGGATGGCCAACATGTGTGAACAATGCAGGGAGGCCTCCAGAGCTACACCTGAAACATTTCTCATCCTCACAGAAAGATACATAGAGCCTTCAGGGAGTGTAGTTAAAGCTATATTGACTAGAAGACTTTCTTTTTTCTTAGAGGCTTGCTGGGCAACTTTTTTCCCTGCATAGGATGCTTCATAGGAATTCAGCTGATCTCTTTTCCAGCACAACATGCAATTTCATTTGTTTATTTATAAAAGCACACTTACTATTACTAAATAAAACCCCTCAACAACAAATCAGCATTTCAAAAGACGCGTAGGTTATCAAAGTAAATATGTTGAACAACTATTTCTAAATTCCATGTGTTTGGGACAGCAACCATTCTCAACTGGTGCTCAAGTTCTGGTAGTAATTTTTTTTAAGAATTAAGTAAATTCAGATGTGTCACTGTCAGGTCAAATTAAAATAATCTATTTAAAGTAATTATAAATCTAAAATTTGGTTTGTGTTTCAGAAACCCTTGCAGAGTTTTGTATGGCACTAAATGCTTCCCACATGCAGTAATGGAAGCATTAATTTGACATACAGGCTGAAACTGAAGTGAGCTCCAGTGCCTATGGTCACATTGAAGAGATCTGTCCACATGTTTACTGTTGTTCAGGATTGCTGCTTTCAAGTGATGTCAAGTTGAGCTGGTGTGTGGAAAGGAATTTTAATGTGTGGGCTGGGGCAAAATGTATTGCATATATACTGCTGAGGACAGCTAGTGACCATTTTACAAAACCACAAAAGGTGCTGTTCAGCACCTTTGTCAAGAATGCTTTACAGTTAAAAGGTTAAAGTAATTCTAATTGGAGTAAAGACTTTTTTTTTCCTTTTTTCTTTTTTTTTTTCTTGTGTGGAGCTACAAGTGCATTAATTTCCTAATACGTAAAGGTGGATAGGGGCCTGTTACAGATCTAAGTACGAAATTACTAGGTTTCTGTGCTAAAATGACACTTAAACATAAATGCTGAAAAATTGGAATAATTTTCTCCAGTGTAAGCTCCAAAAATTAGTATCGCATGATAAATGAAATAATTGTGTAACATAAGAAAAACATGATTATTTGAAATACTTTCATCTTCTGTAGTTATTGGTCTAATTAAGCACCTTAAGGAAATCAATATTTCATCTTGACTACAACAGTTTGTAAATCTAGAAGCCAGATTTGGAATGTTAACAGATTTTGGTTTAATTCTGTTTGCTTTCAAGTAAATTTGTATTTTAGAAAGCAAATTTCTGTCTCAGCTTTGATGTCAATTTTGTCACACAGTCTGATTGCAGGTAGATCTCAAGCCATTTACTGTAACATTTTAAAGATGTTACTGTTTAATAGAAAGGATTTTTTTTACAGTTTCCTTGAAATTGTTTGTAATCTCATCTGAACATAGAAATGTTCATAATTAAAATTGTCAGCTCAATCAACACTTAGGGAATGCGTGTTATCATGCAGTCTAAGGGCCTAATGAAATATATGGTGTTTTATCCCAAAGACTCTCAGCAGAAGATAAATGAGGCTGGTTTACTCATGATGTGTGTTTGCAATCCTTCTAGAAACTATAATCTAGTAATGGGACATTTTAGTGGAACGTGCAGTTAGACTGTATCCTTGCTCTCCTTGCAGCTCTGAAAGCAGACAGCTTTGTTCTTTGAACTGCTGGTTTTTCCCTGAAAGAACTCAGTGGGGTGCTCCAGCACTGTTTCATCTTTCACTTCCTGAGGATTCAGTAGTGAAGGACTGAGTTGTTTCTTGTGTCAAAAGCTGCTTATTGCATTCAGTGTCTTACCACAATTGTGCCCCTTGGGGAGAGGGAGTTTTCTTGTAGCGTTATTTGTAATATGGCTGAGTTTACTCCCATCTGATCAGAAAGTTAGGCTCAATTTCCCCTCAACTGCTGTGAACCAAACAGTAAAATTTTATAATAAAATTACATCTGAACACCTTGGTATTGAGAAACTGAATTCATGTTAATCTCCAGTGTACACTCAGGTAGAACTTGTGCTTTTGAAACTGAGGAAGAAGCTGGGGCAAATGGTTCTACAGTCTGTTGGGTACTGGTCATTTTTAGAGATTCATCTCAAGAAAAAATGGGAAAGCAGAAAAAGAAAATGTTCAATTAACTTTTCTGTAAAATGATTGGAACTGAGAGCAGCCGAAACCATGCACATACCTTACAATATTATTTCTTCCATACAAACAATTTCACTTGCCTAGAAACAAGTAAGAATTGCAGGGGAAGTGCACAATTAGAGATGAGGAGGCTCACCAGCACTCTGTGCTAACATGTGGTGTGCATTATGGGAAAAGTTGATGAAATCTCAACTAGAATGTGGTCTGTGTCTTGACTTACATTCCCTTCTCTTCTAGAAATAGTTTCTAATATAGAAAGGTCAAATTCTGCCCTCAGATGTCTCTCTGCAATGCCCATGAGACGAAGGAGAAAATCTGAGGTGATAAACATATAATACAAGTTATTCTTAAGTCCTACTAGCTACTTGTCCCTGTAGTTACAGTCATATAATCTCAGTGATTAGTAAAACCTTTTAAGATTCCTCAAATGTAAAAGGCATACTATTGTAACTGAGTTTAATCCTACCAAAAGCCACTTTATTCCCTCCTTTTTTTTAAATTAGAGACTGAAGGGCTGGAGGCTGATGCTTAAAGTTTATCTGGTTACTGTGAACCAGTGGTAGTCACCCAATAGGTAACAGTGAGCTAATGGTATAATATTTTGTAGTCTTCATCTAGATACTGGGAGAAGGAAAATTATTGGCATAGATTGGAGGAAGAATGATGATTGATATGGAAGGATTTTCCTTGATTTTTTTATTATTTTGATATTATTTGGCAAATATAGTTTGTTCTTCTGTTTGTTTTGGTCGGCCTCTAGCCTGTTTACTTCAAGAATTAACTGGAAACATCTAGAGCCAATCATACTCTTAAGGTGGATTTGTGAATTTGTTTTCTCATATTTTTAAATCACCTTTGAAAGATGTTTCTTTTAATGTCTCTCACAGGGCGTAATAAACGTATTTGTAGTACTGCTCAAAGAAAATTATAGAGGTGTCATTGTGTTTGTACAGTCCCGTTGAAACAACAGGCACATGCTCACTTTGAGATTTCAGATTGTGTAGATTTACAGAAGTCTGCCTCACACCTACATAATTCCCATGAATGATGGAGGAGCTTGCATGGTCTTCACTGATCCGTAGAGAAGTGCATGGAGCATTTAAACCAGGAGGCTTTACATATTGTAAGGTTCTAATCTTTCTAAGGAGGTATCATTGATAAGAAATGATAGATTTCAGTGGAGACAGAGCCTTACTGGGAAGATTAACATCAGCTCTCTGCTGTACTTAGTTTCCTTGCGGTGTTTAGTCCAAAGCCTGACAAGTCTCCATTCCAAAGCAGCCCGGGATACTTAAGTGGTGATATCATCAGTGAGAGAAGATAAAGATCGACTGAACTAATGTGCTGAGGCTAGTAACAATGTGGCAGAAGTTAAAATTTAAACAGCTTTCATTCTTCTTTGTTTGATTTTTCACACTGCAAACTAAATTATTCCCTTATCTGATTGAAAGACTTTAGCATGTTGGTGGTGTCTGCTGCATTTTTTTTCAACTTGAAAGAACGTTAAATGCCTAAATCTTTCTACATCAAGAGAAACTAATTACAGATACCTTGAAGTTGATCTTTTATGTGTTCAGATCTTTATAGCTGAATTGAGCTGGAAAAGCACACTTTAAAGGCAGCAAAATTATTGTGTAAGGTGTAGTGGTTACCAGCAAGACGTAGAAGTGAAAAGTAAATTGAGACTTGTCTTAAAACTCCTACTCCTTTTGAAAATTTCAGTCATGATGTTCTTATCTCTTTCTATCATTTAGCTTCTATCATATGCTAATATCTGGTGATACAGGTAGGTATATACTTGATTTATTATTCTTATCTTCTAGGGCAAGTCAGAGAAGGGACTAAATAAAAGAAGAACTTTTGTAAATCTCATATTTCACCGCCTCTGTCATAATTCTCCCTGAACCATCATTTGGTTTGCTTTTAAAAGCACAAACCACCAACCCTGAAAGTCTTACTTACCATTATCTCACAGGCTTTTTTTAAGGCTTAATTTTTGAGTGATTTTTCTAAGACCTTTCAACTACCATATTGATACATATCTGAGATCTGTGATCTCAAGTAGTATGTGCAAATTTCAGTGGTCTGGACGATAAGTAACTTTAAGATTTATGTTTCATCATAATTAGCGGAATTCTTCCGTTGATGACATGTGGTGCTTTGGAATTAGTTATGTACCTCTTCCTCTGAATTATTCAGAAAACACATTAGCGGTTACTTGGTAATCACATTATGCAAAAAGAGTATCCAAGAATCTTTATAGTTTTTTTCCAACATTTCTTAATAAAAAATTTTAAATTAAATAGATTCAATGTGGCTGGACACAGCTCTCAGCTAGCTCACACACTTCAGCAATTAAAACACTCAGGTTGTAAGCCTAACAGATTTTCATGAAAACTGACAGTATTTTCTTTTTAGTGTATTACTGGTGCCAGACACTTACATTTCATGTATTTTTGACTTCAAATGTGAAACAGAAGAGCAAAAACCTTCAGTTTTTCTTCATGACAGAAAAGTACAGGAACGTGTTAAGAAAAGAGTGAGTCTACTGAAGTAAGATTTGGTAACTTTATTTCTCTGGTTCACATTACACTGTGCAAAGAAGCTGTTCACCTCCCATTCTAAATCATTTTCATTTTACCAGCTGGAGAAGATCAGAATAAAATGGACCCATCCCTTTTCTCAGTCCCTGGTGGTGATGATGATCCAGCATTTGTTTTTCATTCAAACCACATGTTGAATAAGTGAAAAAGAGGAAATACATGCTGGTCATAGGTCAGGTGCAACACAGAGTTTATACAGATTTATTTTCTTTGTAACATCTGCAATCCTGCATTTAAAGCCATTGAATGTTGTTCTGCTTCCAGTTATTTTGAGGCAGGTTTTCTTATATAATGACATTTTGGGTTTTGGATTACCCTGCTGGCCAGGCATCCAGCCTGCAGAGCTGGAGGAACAGGCTGATTCTGCAGCTGAATCTGCAGCAGAACTCAAACTCTTGCATGATCTCATAGGGTGGAAGCTGATCCTCTTTGTTTCTGGCCTCAAATGAAGAAAGCTAAGCCAAAAAAAAAAAAAAAAGGAAAAGTATTAGGGTGATAATGGGGAGCTGGGGTGAAGCACTCCTTGGGCATGCATGTAGGAGAGAATAAGGAGGGAGGAGCACAAATATACTGCAGTCTACAATGTGAATTGAATTTTTAGGGAGATACAGGTTATGAACTGAAAATTTCACTTTTGTCATAGCATTACAAGTTACATGCTCATTTAATTTATACTCCATTAGAACTGCAAAGCTCATTGCTTATGATTGAAGGAGCATCAGGAAAAGTGATTGTATAAATGGATATCAGCTTTATTTGTTGTCTTTATCATTCACATACTTCTAGTTGTGTTTTAATAGCTTTGACTAAATTATGAATGATGTGCAGTTGGTTAGGAATTTGAAGGCAATAATTTCACATTCTCTTAAATGTGCCAGCCAGCCAAAATTCAGTATGCATTTACAGCAGCTATTTTGCAGATTTATAGCTAATATTTTTTCTATATTTTCTCTTATCACTACAATTTAATCTCACTTTTCTTCAACTTGTCAGCATTATAATGTATAACAGAATGAGAACTAATAACTTACAATGGGATTAATTCATTTTTACAAGAATCAAGTTGGACAAAAAGTGAATCCCAAATGGGCATGAGGGGGTGGAAGGAAAAAAAAAAGCATTCTTCACAATAATACTAATAATGAAGCACTGGAGGAGGTTGCCAGCAGAGGCTGTGCAGTCTCTACTGTAAAAAGTGTTTAAATCTTGAGAAGAAGGTCCTGAGCAACTTGATCTAATTGTGATGTTCCCCCTGCTTTGGCCTGGATGTTGGACTGGATGACCATTGCAGGCCTCGTGCAATCTAAATTTTTCTAAATTTAAACCACCAGAATTAAATCTGAGCTGTACAAAGGCTTGGACATATTAGAAGGGAAAAAATTCCTCATGTCCTTCTGTTCTTCAGAGCTATAAACATGCCTTTTAAAATACTGAGGGAATGCAATGGGAACTGTGAGACTAAATATCAAATGTCACACCAAAGACTTAAGAACCCAGTTTATGGACAAGTATCTTAACAGATACTTTATATGGACAGTAAGGAATTCTTGAATCCTCCTTTTGTAATTAGAATGATTTCACCTTTTTTTAACTTGATGATCATGTTTCTAGTCTCATTTAATATGACAGTTGGTGATCTTTTTTTTGTTGTTTTGCCTTTTTTTCCCCCCAATTTCTATTAGGAATAGGAGGCCTGCAAGATTTTGTGCTGAAGTCTGCAACACTGTCAACATCACCTGCTTGTCCACCATTTACACCTCTCAACTTCGAAGCTACCCCAATTGTGCGAGTAGCAGTTGAACCCAAACATCCAAGTAAGCCTCGAGAAAAGTGGGGATGGTAACACTAGCTCAGTGTGGCTGCAGTGCAGCTTCCAGCCCTCGGTGATTTGGCTAGTTTATGAGCTGGCCACTGAATCAGACACTTGCCCAGTATAAAATAAACCTGCAGGTTGGCAGGAGGGCGGTGTGAGTTGTTGCAGCTGCCTCGCTCCTGTCTCGGTAGGTGAGGAGACACAGGAGAAGTTGTTGTGCCCTTTTGTGACAGCTGTTCACAAGTCAGACGCTGCATGGGCTGACAGTTCAGTGAAGGTGAGCAGATCTGTGGGTTCTGTCTGCTGCCCTTCCTTTATGGCTGTCAGTAAGCTTGTGCTGCTGCAGGTTTGCAGTACTGCTTCTCCTTGGTGCCCCCACCCCATTTCCTGCAAAACAGAGTGGGATACCTCTGGCTTTATTTGAATTTCAGCCCAATTTCCATTTGTTGTTGTAGCATTGGTAGAACCAAAATAACTGGCTTTATGTTCAGTTGCAAAATACTCTTAAGGCTGAGATTACATGTTGTTTTTAGAGAGCTATTGGACAGCTTGGCAGCTCTTTGTTTCATGTGTTTGAGTAACAGATAATCATATATTGTACATCCTCCATTTGTTAAAGCAGTTTTGAAAGTATTGGAAATTACTGGTTCTGCAGATTGTAGTATTAAGTTGAAAATATTAAAGGAATGTAATTCTAGAACTGCTGACCAGCTTGGGGGTAATTTTTGTTTCTTAAGAAATGAAGCTGGATCACTCTTGCACCATTACTTAGTTTCTCCTCCTCAGTAGCTTCTGAGTTTATGATCTGAACTAAATTTTTTAGGGGACAAAAGCCTGAAAGGTGGTTGGTTATATGTGCAGAAGTCTCCTGAAAATTCACTGTTGCTTGCAATAACAGGAAGACAAACAAAATGTGGCCATAGCAGTTGCCCAGAGAGCTGTGTGTAGTCTTGAGGTGGCCCTCACACACTGTCACATATGTGCATTGCACTGCCACATCAGACCTGCTTCAAAACTACATCTGCTTATGTTGAAAAATGACTCATATAAATTATTTCTCCATGTACATTTTACAAAATTACTGCATGTCTTCACGCTCATGTCAAAATCTTCCTGTATGATTGCCATAAGCTCCAAAAGAAAGAAAAAAGTACTCATCATTCCGTGAGCTTAAATGCAGAGACAAAGTTGAAAGTCTGTGTTCAAACTCTGTTGGCCATGTGAAATAACTCTGCAGTTTTTCCACTTTTCATTTATTTTTTGTTTTTCAAGGATATTTTTCTGTTACACCCTTACAAGCTCAGCAGTAAATAAACAATATCATATTTCTTTTAATAGTCTCCAAGTGAATGACAACTTTAATGTCACTCTTTCTTCTGAATATGAATATACATTCCTGGAAACCCCTGGGGTATTCTCTACTGCATGTGTAGAATAAAAAAAGAATTTATAATTAATTTCTTTAAATTGTGTTCATTATGAAAGGCTGCTGACATGGGGTGTTTATGCATAGCTTTGATGTAATCTAGCCAAATTTGACTCAGCTGTGCTTGTTCATTCTTCATTAACTTTAAGACAGCTCATTTTAAACACCTTCATTTTAGGGACAGCTGTGATTTGTTTCACTGAAAAGCTCTCACATTCCTGATTTTTCCTCTTTTCAGATTTTAATTACTTTAAAGCTTTCTAGTGGCTTACAGCTACTTCAAAATCCTTCCTGTGCTTTATTTGAAGTTACGCCTTCTAAGCAATCCATACTGATACTTATACTCTTATTTTAGTAAAGTTAATATTATTATTTATTTATTTGGAGCATTTTAGGCATTAGCAATTTGCTACACTTACTTATAAAAGATTGCAAGGAAATGAAATTATTTACTGAAAGATGACTTTAAAAAGTTGTCATAGATAAGAAAGGTTGTAATTCGATAATTTGTGAAAATGAGGAGTGAAGTCCTGATTTTTTTTATCACTTAATTTTGATAAAATTCAGGGGTTTTATTGGGTGTGAGCTGTTCATGAGCTGTATCTGAAGTTAATTGTGTATAGGAAGAAACATAGCACAGTCATAGTCAATAGGTGACCTGTTCTGCTGAATCTGCTGTAAAGCTGTGTAAACAAAAAATGTGCAATCCACTGAAGTGTGGTGTTATATGGTTATATTTGTATGATGTGAATTTTGTCATCAGTACATAAATTGTTGGTGACAAATTCTGAGTGCAGCTTATGTTTTCAGTTGCTGCTCTTAAACCTTGCTGCTCTGTGTGACTCATAAGCAGAAAATTGCCCACTGAAAGTTTTTGTGTATTCCTCAAATACCTATTTGTGTTCAGGTTTCCATGAAAATGAGTGTTACTGTTTCTCAGTTTAAGTCTATCCTATTTTGAGTATTTCTTTCCCGGTATTCCTTTGTTAATAGCACCCTGTTTTGCCAGGTGATATGCCTCAGCTGGTCAGAGGGATGAAACTTTTAAACCAAGCTGATCCATGTGTGCAGGTTTTAATCCAGGAGACAGGAGAACATGTGCTGGTGACAGCAGGAGAAGTTCATCTTCAGCGCTGCTTGGATGACCTGAAAGAAAGGTTAGAGGGGCAAGGAGGAAGAAATATTTTTAGTTCAGTAGGTGTCTGTTGTATTTCCCTGTCAGATGGATATCTTTGATTTATGTTCTGGTAAAATAGAGCTTTATCCACAAACAGTTTTTACGATTGAGTCATAAATGTACCTTTTTGTAGCTATAAAATTATCTGAGTTTGGCAGAAGCCACTAGTTCATTATTTCTATACATCTAACACAGACTTTCTACAAATTCCAAATTGCAGTACTTTCAAGGGTCTTATTAAGAATGTAATGTGGCATTTCTACAAAATAAAAACTGAGAGGACTCATGTCTGAGAAATGAACTCTGAAAAATCATAAAGCACCAAGACCAAAATTATATGTGCACACTCTATCCTGTGCCTTTTCTCACTGATTTTTTTTAAAGGTTAATGTCTTCTCATTCATGAGTAGTATTTTTTGCAAGCACACATGAATATATTTAGTATCCTCTAATGTTTCTTCAAATGGCAGAAGAACAGATTTCTGAAACAATCCCTTCCTGTAACTTCATTTACTAAAACATTTCTGATACTTCTGCCTCATACATTTACTGGTATTTTCTTCCTAAACCAAAGAGCAAACTTGATGAGTGGTTGAATGTTTGTCTTACTATAACCATACTCATTTTAGTTAATATCAGAGAACTGTAGTTTCTTATGAAAATTACACTGGATCACTTGTAAAACTGGATGTATGTTTTAATGGTTATTCTCATTACAATTTAGTGCAATGTATTTTTACTGCTTCTAAAAATGTGGTATTATTTATTGATACATTTTACTCAAATGTAATGTGTTTAATCAAAACTGGTTGTGCCTGTCTTTAGCTGCAGTTTGCATAGCAGGATTGTGTTATTGGCAATGATCCAAATCTGAAAAAAAAGAAAGTTAAGATAATACTCCATGGAAGGGTAAAAGGATTATAGTGAGCAGCTAGTAGGGCTTACTTACATACATTTATGTACATTTACATCCCTAAACTTCTGTTTCATGCAGTTGTCATCTAATTTGTCTTTTGTTAAGACAACGATAGTCTGTCAGAAGTGACCATTTTGTACCCCTGTGCCTGTGGCATTGTGAGCAGAAACAAGAAACACCTGGAGGCACAGGCAAGCTGGGCTCCCACCACTGTCCTGCCTGACTGTGGTTCATGATTTCTCAGTTGGGTACCAGCTCCCAGAAGGAGTTGGGAGCAGGTGTGTTCACTATGGAGCCCATGCTGCTTCTAAATCTCTCAGGATTTGGCATATTTTAGTTGCCATCCCTCACACATCAGCTCGTGGTGATGCCTTGAGAGGCTACCTAGAACAAAGACTAGACAGAGTAAAGAAATAAAGTAGGTATTTATTAAAAAGGCCTTCAAAGGATACACCTTGGCCAGTACAAGAGCCTGGCCAGGGCTACACCCAAGATTGACTCTGAATCATGAGTTTTCACACTTTTGTAAGTTTTGATTCATTTCCATATTGGGGCTAATTATCCCACTGCAGCTTTAGGTTATGAAGTCCCATCCTCCCAAATTGCTCTCCTCAGTTCACTGTTGTTTACACTTTTTGGGCCTGAAGCTGCAGTGGTGTCCTTGGTTCTCAGGCTGGAAAAGGACTGTTTTGTCTAACTAAACTGCTAACAGTTTAGTTATATGTTATATATTTAGTTATATGAAGTTCAGATTATATACTAATGCAGTACAGGATCTGGAAAATATGAAAGCTAAAACTTAAGACGTCAGTGGGACAAGAATTGTCCCTTCCTTCTCTCCCCATTTTGTAGAAGAAAAACTCCAGGATGGGATTCTTGTCTTGCTCCATTCCTCATGGATTCTGTGTTAATTATGACAGTGGTAAACTGGCACTACTTAACTACTAAATTGTGAAGAGGAGAAGTTGTGCTCTGAAATGTGCTCTTTGTTTCTGTATAAATGTTTAACTTCTTCTAAATGCTCATAGTTTGGAAAAGCAAATGGTGAACTAGGGATCAAGACAGCATATAATAACATTAAAATGTGACCCACAAGGTTTTCCTCCAAAATATTAGCAAAAGTTATTCAAAATGCTTCAGTCACACTTGAAGGAAGGGGGCAGGATCTTGATATTGGCTTCTACCACAATTGCATCAACTGGGTTTTGCAGATTTGATGCTTTTGGACTCGTTACAGCAGTTGGGGGGGGTTCTACTGAATTCAAACTATATTACATTGTCAAGATTTTATTCAGACTTTTTCGAAGGTGCATATTTAATTTTAGCTTTCCCACTGTGTATTTAGAAAATTATGTTCAAGTGACACTTATTGTCAGAGATGTGGAGAGACATGGAAACAACTAAAAGATTAGTCATCTGTGTTCATCTAAATGATTAAATATGGATGTTCTGCTTGATTTCACCAAATTTATATTTTTTGTTCCCAATTAGTTCTTTTTGAATGGAGTAAGAAATTAGATCTTGTAACTTTCAACATTTTATTTTCTGCGTTGTACAATAGAAATTTTTAGAAATTTCTTTCCCAGGAGCATTGTAAATACTAGCATGAGGGGATTCAATTACCCTTGTCAGAATGAGAAACAAAGAGAATTAAGGTAATGGTGACATATGGGTGGGTCTGTGTTTGGTTTTTGGTATAATGTAAATTCTTGAAAGAACTGCAAAAGGGATAAATCTCCTGATTCTGACTCCCATTTTAAATAAGTCTTACAATTGTATTTTCTTTTCTTCTGCAACTTTTTTTATCGCTGCCAAAATTTACCAGAACATAGGAATTTTTGTTTGTCATTTAATGAACCTGATCAGAACTCATGGATGGTTAAGGAGGATACACAGCTCTGATCTTTGAGTCTGTCAGATAATAAATAATTCCTCCGTTTCCCTTGCTGTCATTCACAACATTTGACCTAAAACGTTTCACCTGACTTTAAAACATCACTTTATAGCATTTTATAATAGTGATTATTATAGACAAAGCTCTGTTAAGGTTTCCCAGTGCTTCATCTTCTCTGTGCATCCCTCTGTGTGAGCAGTTGTGCTGGCTCACACCAAGTGTCCATCTCTGTACCATGTCTGAGCAGTGTGGCCAGCAGCAGGGGTAGGAGGAGTAAAACTGGAGTAGCTGTGATGCTTTCCCAGGCCTCTGTCATTTTCAGTCCAGGGCCCTTTGTGGTTTGGTTGTCAGTTAATCCTGGTCAGCCTTTCCCATACCCCATGCGGTTTTGTAGGTCTCTGTTGCACCCTTGGAATATCTGAAGGCTTCTTGTGCTTGTGTTCCTTTGATCATCTTTATTCTCAGTTTTTTTCTAGTTCTGTTTCGTTTGAGGGCAGAGAACAGCACATAGTTTCCAAGATGTGGGTGAACCAGTGATTTATGCAGAGGCATAGAAATGCTTTTGCTTTTATTTTCTTGAGTTCCTTTCCAAATATTTCTGAAGACATAAAAGGCAGTGCTTCTTTTTTGAAGTACATAAAATTTGAGTTTGAAATGCATTACCTAGTAATCTATGTTGCAATCAGATTTCTTCATGAACATCTGTTCCGTGTTAAGGCCATTGCCCTACCTCCCACCCCCAAGTTTAAAACTATTTTCAAGATCTTAAACTAACTGTTAAACTTTATTTTGCAGGTTTGCAAAGGTGCAGATCAGTGTATCTGCTCCTATTATACCCTTCCGAGAGACCATAACAAGACCTCCCAAAGTTGATATGGTGAATGAAGAAATAGGAAAACAGCAGAAAGTTGCTGTCATACACCAAACAAAAGAGGACCAAACTAAAATTCCTGAAGGAATTCAGGTTGATTCAGATGGGCTTGTTACAATTAATACTCCAAATAAACAAGCTACTCTCAGTGTGAGAGCAATGCCACTCCCTGAGGAGGTAACTCGACTTCTTGAAGAAAACAGTGATTTAATTCGAACTATGGAACAACTCAACACATCTCTGAATGAAGATAAAAAAACACATGAGATAAATCAGAAGACTCTTGATAGAATCAAAGAATTCAAACAAAAGTTGGAGAAAAGTCTTCAGGGAAGAAAGTGGAGAAACGCTGTTGATCAGATCTGGTCATTTGGACCACGGAAGTGTGGACCTAATATTTTGTTACATAATTTTGGGGGCTATAAAAGATCTGTGTGGCAGTGCCTTGGGAACTCTGTGAAAGAAGTAGGTAAATACAGAGACTTTGACAATAGCATAGTGAGTGGATTTCAGCTGGCTACACTTTCAGGTCCCATGTGTGAAGAGCCTCTCATGGGAGTTTGTTTTTCAGTGGAAAAATGGGAAATAAGTAAAGCTGGAGATCCTCTGTCAAATAGCAGGCAGGATTCAGGGGAACTTGATGCCACAGAACATCAACAAAATGAAGATAATACTCGAGCAAACAGTTGCACTGATGAAGGTCCCAGTGCAAATGAACACCAGGACAGGAACCAAAGTGGCACAGAGTCACCTGAGAAAATGAGTAAGCACAAAGGAGAGTTATTACTTGCAGATTGTTATGGCCCTTTCTCTGGACAGCTGATTGCCACCATGAAGGAAGCCTGTCGTTATGCTTTGCAGGCAAAGCCACAGAGACTCATGGCAGCAATGTACACCTGTGAAATCATGGCTACTGCAGAAGTTTTAGGTAAGGCTGGGAAAATAAACCTTTGCCAAGAATTTGCCTTCTGATTTCCAAGGTGAGGTCTTAGAAATGAGACTGAATCAGAAGGTATAACTTCTTTGAAGGTTTTGTCAGGAGTCTTACAGTTCTCCAGTAGATTCTCTAATGACTTTGTAATGCCTGTAATATTTACACTATTCTGAATGAGAATTCAGCATTCTTCTTTTTATCGGAACCACTGGCATAAAGAGCAATGCTACCTATGCCTTTGTGAAATGCAAGATACAAAATGTTGCCTTTCTATGAAGTTTTTGTAAGACCAGCTTCAGTAACCATGAATATCAACACTGTGCCTTATAATTAAGCATAAATTCCATGAAGAGAAGGGTAACCTCTCCTGTTTATTAAGGGAGTGCAAGATCTTAGCAAATGCCTTATCAAGATATTTTAATACAATAATACAAAAATAAAATCAGGAAAAGAAATACTGAATTATTGTTGCAGTCCAGTTGGTAGTTTTGCATTTTTAAGTAGCATCTGTATCCTTCTGGATGCAAGTTCCTCAACCCAGCACATGCCAAGTGGTGTCACTTATATTACCTTACCACATACACCTACTTAAACTTGTTTTTATGACCTATTTATGACACCACTTAACTGTATTTGTTCTTGGAGTTTTCCATGGGAGTTGCTTGCATGCTGAATCTGATCCAAAGCACTGAGATTTTCTTTAAAATTAGCTTCCAGTGCATTTAAGCTATCAGCAATTTTACTTTGACTGTACTAATCATGGCACAGCATATCCCACTTACAAGAATGAAATACTTGGTTACTTGTAAAAAAATCTCAGCTGTTGTGCACACAATCATACTGATAGCAGTCCAAAGACCAAAAGTTGCAGTTGTTGTAATGAAAAGAAATGCCTCAGAGTGAGCAACTGCTTTGTGCAGATGCATGATCCTGTTCTTTGCTGGAGGTGCCCTGCAGTAGGCCTGGTAAAGGGTGTGCTGCCATGGGCTTTTGGGCACATTACCCTAAACATCCCCTACTATGGCAGGGCACTTTGGCATTTCAAACTCTTTCCTAATGTGTAAGATTACTAATAGCTGTCAAAACTGGATTGTGGATTGTTCCATATTGCTGTTCCAGAAGCACTTTGGCACATTGCTTCTGAGTCTCTATATCAAGTTATAAGCAAGGTACCAATTTTTAAACCTCAAAAACACTGTATAAATTGCTGTTTTCCAAACTACTCAGTGCCCAAAAGGCATGATTGTTTACACTGAAGTAATAAACGTGCATTGGCTCATCTATTGTGCTATAAATCCAAATGGAAACATGGCTTTTTTATGCATATATATGTATATTTAATGAGTGTAATTTAGGACTCAGACATGCAAACGAATTAGTACAGTCTAATGAATGTGAATTGTGTTGTAATAGCCATGGACATGCACTTAGTTCATTACAAATTCATGGGTTTCATTTTTATTGTGGAAACTTCAGCTAATAAATTGTATCCTCATTAGAAGGAGTGAAAAGCAGGCCTTCAGTGCAGTCAGGCTTGACAGTTGACTTGTGTCAAACCACTGGCTTTGTATCTTTATTCTTTCCTTTGGTATTCCATACTTTGATACCCTGAGAATTTTGATCTATCTCCATATTGACCTGCTTGTTTCTAAGATGGCAGCTTCTGCAAAAGTGAAGTCTTCTGTGTTCTCAGAATATAAAACTTTTTCCATCAAACTTTTCTGACAATCATTAACTCAAACTGAAGCTCAGGAGAGGAACAGGGACGGGGGACACAGTGTTTTTAAGTGTTTTTCTTGTGTGCCTACTATCTTGATCAACACAAATTTATTTGATAGTTTTTGTCTGTAAAATACTTACAAAAATATGATACCTACTATGAAGTCAAACATGGGCATTTTCACAGCTACTTTCATGACATATGGACAGTATTTCAATGGATTGAATATTAACTTGGGAAAGAAAATTGAAATTATCCATGACTAACGTAAGACTAAATTTATTAACAAACCAACTGAACTCATTAAACATAATAAATATGTAGTATTCCAGATAAACTAATTTTTTGTGATTAGAATAGCTCTCCACAATCTGGGACAAGTACCATGTAGGGATATGGTGATCCACGCCAATTTCTACCAGTAGCTTAGATACAATTCCTGAAACACAATAATATTTCTTAGTAATGATTCTCAAATATTTGGTTATAAGAAAAATAGCAAGTTAGGCACATAATCTGGCAAAGTGCCTTTTTAAAACAGTCATATGATTGTATGAAATGAACATAGATGGATTCATCCAGCAGTACTAATGTTTTACACATTACTCAGATGGTTCTGCACATTGTATTGCAGAATATGTTGTTTGAATTTAGCATGTCCATTTAATTGATTGACTTACAAAATAGAATTTCAGCCAAAAAAGGTTATGCATTTTACTTAAGGCTGAGCCTTCCTGAACAAATATTGATGTGTTTCTCTTCATGGTGTATTCAGGATGTGAATATGTTGGTAAGCTGATGGGAATTGTGTCTCTGCAGGTCGTGTGTATGCTGTGCTGTCCAAAAGGGAAGGCAGAGTGCTGCAGGAGGAGATGAAAGAGGGGACGGATGTGTTTATTATTAAGGCAGTCCTGCCAGTAGCAGAAAGCTTTGGCTTTGCTGATGAAATCAGGAAGAGAACCAGTGGCCTGGCCAGTCCACAGCTGGTGTTCAGCCACTGGGAGGTAAAAATATCTATTCATTCCATCTGTTTTGGTGATCTATTTCCTGTAGATGTGGCAGACTGGAATAATAAGCAGAAAAGGTTAAGTTTTGGTCAAGACATTTGATTAATTCCTTTTTGAAATGAGGAAAAAAACCTTATATTATTTCTTTTTGTAGATATGCTGTTCAGAAATGTATTTATATTTTGTTTAGATGGGATGCTTTTTTATTTCAATAGCAAGTAAGTCTTTCATAAATGAAACTGCTGCTTTATAGATGTGTTTTCCTGTATTTATGTGCCCGTATTTATGAGTTCTCTGGTAAACTTATTTGGGGAATGGGAAAAAAACCAAAACCACAAAACAGCCCCAGCTTACCACTAACAGAAAAGAAATGTATCAGCAAATCTAATGCATATAAAAGTTAACCTCTTAAGGTCTAGCAGGCACCTTCCATATTCCAAGCCAACATAAATTTTCATGTTTAAAAGACAAATCAAAGAGATTTCATTCTTTCAAAATTGAATCTGTTGATTTGTGCCCTCAAAATCATTCCTTTTGGTCATCCTTGCCACTTAAAGAAATGAAGAGTTGAATGTGAAGGTGTAAATCAAGTGGGAAAACTGGTGAGGAGTGTCATCAGCTGAAAGTGCAGTGTAGTTTGTTCCTATGATGTGGGGAGTAGATATTCAGGGGGAAAATTAAAAGACTGTAAATCAGAGCTCCTTGTTCAAGACAAACACACCTGCCTTGTCAGGCTCCTCAGAAGACTCCACTGAAGAAGCTAAAAATGTCTTCACGGGCAAAAGTCAGTGGGTGTAAACTTTTCACCTTAAATTCTTAAAATAACTTCAAAGTCTGTAGTTTTTCTGGGTTTGGTTGGGGATGTTTGTTTGTTTGTTTTGGTCAAGCCTTCCGTTATTTGGTGTTAGAAAACAATAGAATACTTTGTAAATGGATGAAAAAAAATCTTTGTTTGTTAGATCCTGGATTTATTTTGTCACCTGAAATGTCAGGTCTCTGAGTACAACCAGCTGTAGATTTTGAGGTCAGTGACACTTCCTGCAGTTACCAGCTATGGGCTGCTTACCAATGTTTCTCTGCAGTATGTGCTGCTTTTTCATATGGTGTGAATTCTTCATCCACAGCTAAGTTGTCCCCCTAGCTGTAAAATACTCCACTGACTGTATTTCTTTGTTAGTAACTGAGTACTTGAAACGGTCCACTTGGAAAAGCACATTATGTCTTGCTTGGCAGTGGTGCCTTACTGGTGTTAGTAAATGCAGGCACCAAGGACTTGGCTCTCCTCCTTTATATTGATTTATTTAATCTTCTTGTAACTAAATACACCTTCACATAGAACCACAAAAGGAAAAAGAGCTGCACAGAATGCAGAAAGGAAAACAAAAGATCCTTCACACATGGTGTATCCCCACAAAAAAATAGATAAGTTTCATCTTTTGAGAATAGAGGTTTTGGTTACAGCCAGTTACAGATCAGGTCCCTCAAACCAGGGAGTGTTGGCTGTACTGTGTACAGTAATCTTGTCAGTTCTGGATGTCTCCTCTGAAGTGCAGCTGGTGAGGTTTTGTGGCTTTAGTGGCCTTTTGTCTGAACCTCTGACATCAGTGCCCTGAAGGAATATCAGCCAGTAGGACGTCAATTCCAGCTAACCATTGTTCTCTGCCAGTTTCTTTAGGATTTGCAGCTCCTGTGCTCCAGCACTAAGCAAAAACATAAACCCTGTGGCTCTCAGGCCTCCCTTTCTATCTCCAAGCATTGGTGTGTGCATTCACTCTCAGATGTTATGAATTTCACGTAAGAAAATATTCACATATGATTATAGATATTCACAGGACAGAGGGATTTGAACAACTGGCAACATATTCTAAAACTGACCTCTGAGAGAGATTATAATTGCAGCTACTATGTTAAATGCATTGGTAGTAGGAAAATTACTGTGTAAGCAGTCACCTTTCCACCTGGGGAATTTGTCAGTGGGGGAGGGTTGGGTTTTTTGTCTCCATGAAAGCCATACTCACATATTTTTGTGATAAAATAAGCCTTTTACTAAGCTACTAGTAATGTTATCTCTGTGCAGTGATGGCAGGAGGAGTGCATGTTACTCTCACATCATCAAGACAATTTCTAAATAAATACAGTTTTCAGAATCTCTAGTATTAGCATGACAGAGAAACCATGAGAAATTATTTGTATCTCAGCTCCTGTTTCTTCCTCTTTTTGAATTCTGCACAAAGTTGCATCAGGTGCTGGGCATGACTTTGACATTATCACTTTACTGATGAATTATGGGGTATGTATCTACATGATGAACACCATCATTGTATTTGAATCCCTACTATTCAGTGCATCATTGTGTAAGATAATATGATGTGAACTTTGTGTAATCTTAAGCTGTTTTTTCCTTCGTGTTAAAACTGTGTTACTGAGAGTGTGGCTGCTGCTTTAATTGCACACTCTCCAAACCCTTCCATGGCATTCTGAATGAGCTCTGTGCTGCTGCTGTTTTCTCAGTGTGCTCAGCTCATTAGCTGAGTACCTGGCACATGTATTTGTCTACACAAATTCCTTCTGCTGTGTTGTTAACCCCATTTTACACAAAGGGAAATAGACAGTTTGGGGGATTTTCAGACTTCCAAATACTTTGTCCTATGGAAATCACATGCGTAGAGTATGTTTAAAGAATTGAGGTTTGAGTTCACTCTTTTATTATATTTTCTTACCATAATTTGTAGACTCTAAACACAGGAAAGTCAGTGATAGAGCCTACATTTAAATGAAGCCATTTTGGTCTCTCTGGAAATGATATTGCCTTTTTTTTTAATTCAGATAATGAATGGATTTTGTGTAGTTCAGATTGCTCCAGCCCCCAGGGATGGAGCAATACATATATCGAGATCTGTCTTGTCAGATACTCCTTTTTTATTAATTTTTTCTGGCATGCTCATGCAATTTTTTCCTGCCTGTAAAGGACAGCACCAAGTAACCATTAGTGGGAGCTTTCAGTTTAGTCACAGCTTAAAAAAAATTATTTTAAAAGTTAGGTGTATTGGGTTTATTTGGCAGTACTTTCTTAGATTTCAATATAAACTTTCTTATTTAATTGTTAGTGTAAAATATTTAACTTTGGGATAATTATGAACTAGTTGTATTTTTTTTAAACTTTGAATTAATAATACATCTTCAGTTAATGTATGTTTCTGTTTGACCCTATTTTTTTGTTCTCAATTCTTTGCAGTTATATCTTTTACTCAGTCATGTTATTTTATCTTAATCATAAGGTTTTGAACAAGAAGGTATTTGTGATTGCACAATCCTTAGAATAATGGAACTCTCATCCCATTTGGGAAATCTGTGTTAAAAGTGAAAAAAAAATGTGTAAAAAATGCATATGGCTCTATTCAGATGCTGATTGAATTTTCAGCAAGAATTGTCAAAGGCATCTACTAATTGTAAAGTTGTGAAATGTATAAATTCCTGTTACATCACATCTTTTCAATTGCATGTATATTAACTATTAAACATACTTTCCTTCTTAAGGGGGCACGAGTGAACTGTAAACACATATAATCAGAATTGTTTGTCATTATCCCTTCTAAGTAGAATAGTGCCTAGAACGTGCCTCAGGGCTCTGGAGAAAGGTAAGAGAAGGGCTGTGTGTAATAATTGCTAGGAATATGAGTCTTCTGAATGTGGAAGTTTTATATTCTGAATTTTAATTCATGCTTTTTGAATTGTAAGTCATTTTACAGCTCGGAAGATGGGGCTTAATATAGAAGTTGCTGGATGAGATTGTTAGGCTTGCATTAAACAGGAAGCAGGCTGAGGTAATGAGAGAGATCTATTCTATGTTTGAACTGTAATTTTACATACATTGTTGCACCAGTGACAGTTTGGGCACATAAATGGATTCGAGGAGGAACCTGGAACCTTTCAAATATAAAAAGCTCATTGTTTTGGCAGGAACATCTGAAGCTAATTGAAACAGTAAATAAGAGTGGTAGGGGTGTGGCTTTAATTCTCTTTCTCAATACATGTTTCTTAAGTAATAGGAAAAAATGCAGCAGTAGAGCCACACATCTCCTTTTTTTCATTTCCAGTTACCAAATTCCCATTAACAGCTCCTGGCTGGAGTCAGGGGTAAAGTTTAGCTGTCACTGTTTGCGACACAAACAAGGATGATGCTCTTGAGCCAAAATAAACTTGTATGAGTTTATTTTATAGCTTACTGTGTAAATGTTCATTATTACAATATTTCTTGGAAGAGGAGTTCTTGTGTCTAACCAGGCATTTTTAGGCTTTGGCAGTCCCCATTATATTGTGAGTGGAAGCTCTGAATTATGGGGTAGTTTTGGATGCTTCTTTTATTTGCAGGGTGTCCACACACCCAGTATGCTCATGTGGGGTATTGTCTGTTCTGGAAGCACCGTGCCAGTACCCAAGTGGCCTTGAATTTGCTTGTGCCTAGTGCAGAACCACTTGTGCAGCATTACCCAGCATATTACATATGGTTTTCTTGAAAAACAGTAGGTAACTGTTCACATACACCTCTGTGTTCTTTGTTTCTCAGGGCTACTTCAGACATCTCAGACATGCATATCAGCTGTACCTTTCTCAGTTGCATAGTCTGTATCTGTCATTATTAGGTGATAGACACCACTTGAACTGTAAATGCTCTTGAAATACCTTTCTACCATCCAATTTTCAAAGGTAGAAAGGATTCTGATCCACTGGAATCCATATCATCTTTGAAATTTTTCATAATAGTATTTTGACTTTTTTTGTCTCTTTTAACACAAGAAAGAACTTCTGGCATAATGTTTTCCTGGCTTGCTGATGGCTGCTGTGCCCAGTCACACTGAATTTAGTGTTTCTTGGGATTCCTTACTGAGCAGCTCACAAAGGCCATAATGTTGCTTGCTGTTCTTAAAATCTCCATCAGATTCTTTCTGTTCATGGTCCAGCTAAGGCATTTTCCACATTGATGATATTTGGCTCAAAAGAGATTTTCTGTCTTCATCAGACAGTAAGGATCAGTAGGGGAGATGCTACCAGGAGCATGGCTGTGTTCCCAAATCTGCCTGACCTTTTGGATGAACTAGGCAGATCCCTTCTGTTTGCTTCTGGTGCTTCTCTCAACCTTGTTTTGCATAATTAGGCTGCCTTAGGCAGAAACTGTTTCTTACCATCATTTTGTGAAATACACTAGACAATGGGACCAGGATCACTATTGGAGCCATCTGGGTGACACTGAAATGCAAATAATAAATCATCCTCAAAATAAGCCTTAAAATTCCAAGTACTCTTGAATTGCAAGTGGTCTGCTCTAACTCATGTCTTACTGAAAAGCTTGATTAGCTTAATAATCATTTGCAGGATTAGTACACACTCTATCGTTTATCAGTATTGACATAGTATGCTCATAGTATTTCTGTTTTTATTGATTATTATTACAGGTATTCCGATTATGTCTCTCACAGAGATACAAGCATTTATAGCTTGAATAATTAATGTGTTGTTGTTAAGCTAAAAGAGAGTGACATCTGTTTTGCCTGTGCTACTCTGCATGCTGCTACTAAACAAGTCCTAGGAGACTTCATTGTTTGGGTGTGTTGGTTTGAATAGTGGTTATATTTAATGAAACATCTTGCTTTAGAATGTTTTTTTCTTCTAAAGAATACTCTTCACTTACAATATTTGAAGTAATCTGTTCACTTCTTTTGAAATACCTAATCCCAGCTGACTACATTATGAACAGTTTTAATTATACCTTGAGTGGGTTCTGCAGGGGGTGATGGGACACATGCACTTCATGTATTTGACTGGGAGTTTTTATTTTTCTCTTAAGCATAATGGAATTCTACAGGTGTGCTTATAGTCATACTTTAAACAAATTTTTGTATCACCCAAGACTTCTAGAAAATAAATCAATGAAGATTAATTTAAAATGTTCCTTAATTTCAATGCTCCTTTAATAGGAACATTTCCATCACTTAGGCACTGTGTTTGCAATAACAGATTTAAGAACTGTTAAGCTGCTGTGCATTGATTCATTTTCGTGTGTTGCATTTTATATGGGCTCATTTAGAGAAAATGCTTATTTTCTAATAGAATAAATGCTGGTCCAGTGATCCACTGCATGGATCTCAATTTATAGTTCACTTTTTAAAATAAATGTCTTTCAGAAGAGCCTTGTAGATGTATAAAAATACTCAGTTGTGTTAAGGAGGAAGCACTTTGTAGTGTACACTTGAAGGAGTAATTGTGTGTGTGCTGGGCTGTTTGCAGTTAAGGCTGATGTGTCTGTCAGAGAATTCTGAGTAATAAATAAGCACTGGCTAGTTCATGCTGTTAAAAATAAAAATTCCCAAGTCCTAGAAACATTCCTGGAGGTGTGCTGAATTATCCAATTTACCATGTCATGCACAGTATAGTGATATTTGAAAATGTACTCTATCATAATGCTAACAATACCATAATTTCATTGGTTTTACAAATTCTTATTCCTAATGTTAGTGCCTCTTGACATCTTCTGTCTGTTAAACTTGGGACATAATATTTGGCTGTGGTAATTTATTTTTCTCCCTGCTCAATGGTTCCCAGACACACAATACACTGGCAGAGAGAGAGGCAGACCTTTGATAGAAGGTTAACTGAATTGCTTCGGTCCCTTAAAGATTTTTCATCTGTGGAAGACATATTATTTTGAATGCCCAGTTCTCTTTTGATTGAAGTTATATTTGTTGAGGAATGTAACTTTTTGTAAAAGTGTTGTCAAGATGCTATCACATTTCTGATTTTAAGGGGAGTCTTGGGCTATATGTTTTAGTTTTGTACTGAAAAAGTAGTATATGGAAACATTTAAATAATTTTAAATTAAAAGTGGCATGCAGCATAGAATAAGTAATGTTTCTAGGCATCTGTTCAGCTTTGAGCCTGTGGATTTTTCAGGATCCACAGTAAATGCCCTCTGTGAAATAACTATACCATATTCCAGAAGGAATGGTCCATTTAGAAAGTAATTCATCACTGAGGGCTTCATCCAGACAAAAACTCAATTCCTGTTACAAATTCCAGAACCATCCCTGTGTGGTTCCCATGAATACAAACAATAGCTCAGGACCTAAAAAGCTTCTTAGCTCTGATTCCAGGAAACCCAGACCCACCATTCTGACAGTTCCCATTGTAAGGAAATTGATGACAATGCTTTGGGACCATTCTCCTTTTGCATGCTTGCACTGTATTAACAGAGCAGGGGAATGATGGATTCCACCTGCTGTGAACATTTGCCTTGATGCATTAATGTGATATGAATAAAGAGGAACAGTATGGTTTGTGCCTTTGCTTTCACTCACAGAATCAAAACTTTCAAAAAAGAAAAACTTCCTACTTTTTTGTTTGGGTCACTGTCTCAGTCATGCCCCTGTGTGTCATAATAGGGTTACAGTGACTTCTTAAAGGTGATGACCTAGGTTCCTCTTTCCCATTGCTTACCATGGTAACACATCTGCTGATTATTCCATCTTTTATAGTGTATCTGCATCTATATGATAGGTAGGTGTAGTCCTCTAACAGAAATTTTCTGATGCCACCAGATCTTGCTCTAGAAGCAGTGTGTAGTGGTTGAATTATTTAGACAGGTTGATAAGCCAAGCTACTCCTGAGGTAGTTCTGTGAAACCTAATTAACCTCTTTACTGCACTGCTCTGCATCATGTAGCAGTACAAGGTTCATTCAGGATTCTGTAACCCTGTGCTGAAATAGCTTTACCCTTGCTGGCTAATAAATACTGAATAGTGCATTGAAACCTGCTGTTTTGCTTCCCTCAGACCTTTTGAAGCATAAAGAATTCTTGTCAGTGGAAGAAATATCCAGTGCAAAACTTCAGTAGAGCAAGTCTTTCATCAATTATTGAAAGAGCCAATCTGTCAAACCTGGGGATTTTCTTAAACATCCATCACTACAGTATCTAAATATTTACAGGTAGATTAGATCTGTGAGTTCAATTTTGTATACTTTTAGACTCCTCTGTTATATTCATTCTTCAAGAACCGCTGTCTCACTGCTTCTCTCTGGGCATAATTTCTGGGTGTTACATTTCTTGCCAGTTAAAAAAAGGCATCAAAGGGCATAGTAACACTCTAACTTAACCAGTTTGTAGCTGTAGAACCTCCCTTAGTAGTACAGTCTGAAGCAAATCCATTGAGCATCAATCGCCTTTTCTTCTTCATGTGTTCTGAGACTTGGAAATTTTTGTTTGCTCAGCTCTTCAGGCAGATCATGAAAGGGGAAGTCCCTTGTGACTTTACATCATTAAGATGTTCAGGATGAGCATCACAACAGCTTTATCAAGTCAGCATGCAATCTTCACTGCCCTTTCTCTGTATTTCTAGTGCACAAAGTAACAGTAAAACTTTCAAATTCTCATCGAGTGGGGACCATTCTTTTTTATTGATGTAAGCTATCAAAGAATCACCTTTAAGTTTCTGTGCGTTGGTTAGAAGGCCCTGTGCAAGGCATCAGAGTGGGTATGACTCAAGCAGATTCTTCTGTGGTTAGACAGTCCTTACGTGTATGGTGAAAAATAAACACAGAAAAATTTGGAAAGCTGAGTTTCAGACTGTTTATTTCTGAGCTCTACTTGCTTTTGGTTTTCAGCCAGACAACCCCGTGCATAGTCATTTCCCATGTAAATAATTGAGATTGGCTGTCACTTTGAGCACAAGTAATGCCTACTTAATTTAGTCTATGCTTAACTGTAGCAAACTAGAACTGTTTCTGTTGGTTTAGCTTTACATCCCATTTTTGCAAGATTGAACCTACAGTATTGCCTAATATAAATTAGGCTGCCATAGTCATTCTCCTAACTCCCCATAAAGTGTAATTTGTGTGGTTGTGTTGGAAGTTATTTAACATGAGGTATTAAATTAGGACTCCACAATTGTCGATGTTTCTGTGGAAAATCATCCATCTTCAGTGATCATTTTTTAATTCCTCTTGTTGTTTGTTTGAGCAACCTGAGCTTTAGGTTATTTTGCTAAGGTTGAACTACCGCATGGCAATTGAAAGGATTTGTCAGAAGAAAAAGTTTGCAATGGTAGAAAAGGCTTACAGCATTAAGCTAAAATTGGTAATTTAGGAAAATTTGTTCTCTCCTTGTCAGTTATTAGTGCTAATATTTCAGAAATTATTATAGAGTAATGTGCTCAGTTGTTACAACTGTTGTGGTTCTTGCAGTAACCAATACTTGTCTGGACTGCTTTTTCCATGAGGATTTTGTTTAAGAAATTAGTACATTATTACCTTTGGGGTTTTTTTTAGAAAAAACGTATTACCTGTAACTGCATCTTGTGAGGAAATCTATAATCAAGTAAAATTAGTATTTTTGAAATCTGCAGTAGAGCCTGTGTAATACTATATGGTCAATTCCATCCCTTCCCAGTGTTTGTATTTAGGGTTCTCTGTAATACCCTCTATGGTGGTCCCACAAGTGTGGGGTATATAGGATGGGCTGGAAATAAAGGCATGTCCAGTTTTTGTCTGATCATGTTAGATCTAAAATCTGTTCTAGAGGAGGGTTACAAAGCTGCAAGAACAGCTCTGCTAAATATGTTAGAACCAGAAACAGTGATTTTTAAACCATCTGTCCAACTCGGGATTCGGATTGGCAAACATAGGGCACAGAAATGAGCAGAAATCTTCAGTTCTGATAAATTCTAATGCAACTGTTGTGTGATAACGCTCTAAATAAGGAGTTCTCTCTTGAAAGTTGAGAATTTTCTGAACATTATTTAGCACTGTTTGCTGATGGGCAGTTGAAATTGCTTTTAGAAAGAACTGTGCAGATAATTGCAGCTAAATTTGAAAAGTTATTGTGGGCTTCTTAGGGCAAGAGCTGCAGAGTGTGTCTCAACTCTTGTTTTCAGCTTCCATAGCTAATTGCAGGGTTTCCAGACAACTTCATCTGCTCTACTTTGGTTTCTCTACTTCAACAGTTGATTCCTTGAAATACGCTAATAAACTTTTGTACTACTTGACTCTTTTTTTGTTTGTTTCCTTTTGTAGATCATTGCAAGTGACCCGTTCTGGGTGCCAACGACTGAGGAGGAATATTTGCACTTTGGGGAGAAGGCAGACTCGGAGAACCAGGCCCGCAAGTACATGAATGCAGTGAGAAAGAGAAAGGGGCTCTATGTGGAAGAAAAAATCGTGGAGCACGCTGAGAAGCAAAGAACTCTGAGCAGAAATAAGTAGCTGTGTCTGCCCCCTTTCTCTCCTGACACAGCTAAGTGTGGGTGGAGTATTTTGTATGCAGCAGATGCAGAATTTCATCTGGACTTTGTTCTTTGATACCATTTTTCTTACATGCTTTGTCTGTGGCTTATGTTTTAATAAACTTAAGCCTTTCCAACTTTTGTACAGAGAAAATAGTTTATTTATTGAAATAAAATAGAAGTGTATTCACTGCAATTGGTCTCAATTTTTAAAATTTAATGCCCTATTGAAAGTCCTGTCACAAGGATTAGGAACTCCCAATTCAATTTGTTTCTGTCTGATTTGTCATGTGTAGTTACAGTAAGAGCTGGTTAGCTAGCTTCTTGCAAATAAACCATGCACTGAATTTAGCTCTTCAATGGTTTTGACTGTTTTTTAAATTAATTTCTATAATGTATTTGTTTCTTACCCATACCTTTCATAGTTACCTGTGTGTAAATAGATGTAAGCCTATTAGGAATTTCTAAACTATTTGTTTTACTCCACTCCTCATGTAAGCAGTTATTTTAAGCAGTAATATATTTTCTTTAAATCAAAGGGCAAAATTAGCATATGTGGAAGACAGCACTGCAAAAAGCTGAGCGAGATTTGTCTTGTTTTCCCTCCTTAGAACACATCTTTTTAAAAACTTCAGTTTCCACAGACTAGGTGAGGGGAGTGAGTATCTCCAGTATAAATTAGAAACTGGACATAATTTGTCTTCCCATACTTTATGCAGGAAGTAAAGTACATTGTACTTGAAAACTCTGGAAGTAAAACAGCACTCTTGATTAGAGAGGGCTTCCTCAAATATATCTGTCTGAAATGTTTTTTCATATTTAAACCTAGTGCCAGACAAGTGCCATTTACAGATGGGACTAGAAGCTTGCAGGTCTGCTTAAAACCTCCCACAGTGTGACTTGGCAGCAGAACTTGAATTGGGAGCTCAAGTGACTTTTCTCCTGGCCCTGATCATATCAACCTAAATTATTCAGGGAAGGTATCTGATAGTTTTGCTTCTTCTATTAGGCTTTCTCCTTTCTAACTTCAGTTTGGTTCAGAATGCTGTGTAAATTTTTCTGTGCTTCTTGCTTGCTTCCTTTGGAAACAGAAGAGCACGTGGAGGAGAGGATGTGAATGAGCTGGACTATTTTGTCAGCAGCATTTTTTTTAATGCATAGTTTGAATTCTCACATAGCTTCTGATTCATTTCGGTTCTTGTTCATACCAGACTGCCTGTGAAAACCCAAGAGTTGAAACTAGGCAAGAGAGTGTAGTTTTCTTTGTTGCATCATGGATGGGAGAGGGACAGTCATGAAAATGGGGATAAGGGCTTTTTAGTACCTGTTGTAAATGTTGGCATTTTTTCCTTTGGTATTCATAAAATGTTTGAAATTGGTCCTTGGAGTAGAACCTCTTACTTTAAACCAACATAGATATGTTGGAGTAGTGATAAAAAGTGTATAATTTTCATATTGTGTTATTCTTCACCAGTTTTCCTTCTCAAATGTGCAGTATCTGTGATGTGCTGCTTCAGTACAGCCCTGAGAAGGAAAACACTTCCAGTACTGAGTTGTCTGTGTAGGCTTTGCTGATCTTACTGGTGTTGAGACAAATAGTTTACATGCAAGATAAAATATTTACATGTAAATACCAATTTGATTTAGCTGCGTGTCTGAAGTTTGGTCTCCTATCTACTTGATGTGGCTTAGTCATATCCTCTGTTGTGAGTGTGGGCTTTTTGATTTGTTTTGTGCTACTTTGGATCGTCTCAAAAGTAGATAAGATAAAAATTAGTATTTATTTTTATAGCATCTATTAATAAATGGAAAAGATTTTGTTTTTTTACAGCTGCATCATTCCATGGTCATAAAACTCCTGCAAACCATGACTAATGGGAGAAAAAAATAGATACCATGAAATAGTGTGGTTTGGGCTGTTTGACAGATATTTTCTATTTCAACAGATGCTGTTTTCCTACAGGAACTTTATTTATTTATTTAGTTGTTAGTTTATCCTTTCTTTCCCTCATCCTTCCTCCTTCATTTCCTATTTTAGCAATGATCCAACTGTATAACACCCAACTGGTTCTTTAGAGGAATATTTTTATTATCATCTTACTTCTTTATACTGAAACTGCTTATCTTTGTAAAGACTTGCTGATTCTAGAATTTGAACCAAACAGAGAAAAAAAAAAAGGCAAAATTCAGGAGTGTTTTCCTGTTAGCATTTTCATAGCCTTGTAAAAGCCTTGTCCTTCACCCTTAGAAAGTGACATGTCTGACTGTTCTCCAGTGAGACATCTGGATGCATTTTTTTTCTCCCAGAAAAGCTGCTGGTGCAAAAGGGTAACAATAAATAATAATTTGCCCAGGCACCAAAATAAAAGTTTAGTCAGAAGCCCTGCATTTCCTACATGTTCACACAGGTTTGCTACCCCCTGAGGAGGAGAGGAATTCAGTGCTGTTACAAGGTTTGTTTTGTGAAGTGGCCACTGAGCACAGCTAAAACCTGCATCTTCTCAGGTGGAATTACAAGTGGAAGGCAGATTGTTCATCACCAGTTCAGTGCTGGCTTTTTCCCATCTGTGGAGAGCTCTTTCCAGATTTTTTCATATGGTTATTTTACACTGTAACAAGGAAGGTAATGAATAAATCACTGTTATATCACTGCTTTCAGAATGATTTATGCCAGTGTGAACTGCTACCCTGGAGTATTTTGTCTCTTTTTTTTCTTTTTGCTGTAGCAGAGGCCTCAGAGTTAGAGACAAGCCTTAAGAAACTTCTGGGCTTCAGTGATGATTTGATTACAGTTTGTCCCCTCTGCCATATTTTCATGAAAATAGTAATTCTGGTTTATAACTTCCTTAAAATAGAAGAAAAAGCCCGCACTGTTTTTCTAAAAAGGTGGCTGTGGAGTAAGCAACAGGCTTTTTAGGGGGATAGTACAAAATAACCCTGGCCTTTTTGACTCAGTGTGATATTTGTTATGGCATTTGGAAAACAACATCCATTGTAGGATTCAAGAACATAGTTTGGAGTGGCCATCATGCAAGGCTGCCTAAAAGCTGTCTTTGTGGACCTGTAAGAAGGTTGGTCATGAAGAAGAGACATTTAATTATGCTTTAAAAGGCCTTGACAAAGTCCATGACAGCTTCAGGAATTCTAATCCTTTGCTGCATCTGAAGGCAGTGTATCTTTTTGGCTAGACTTATCTCCTGAACACTCTGAGATATTATTCCTGCTTTGTTCAAAGGGGAGGATGCAAAGTCAAGGTCAGTCATGTGGGAGTAGAGACTAAGATGAAAAAAATCCCTCAAGAAATTTTTATGTCAGGACTTATACAGCCTTTTAGTAGTAGTTTTTGGTTGCCTCTAATACATGTGTGTGACTGTAAGTCCTGGGGTTTTTTTCTTAAATCTTTCTAAGGCTGCTTTAAATGATGATTTTATAACAATCAGCCTAATTTCAAAGTCTGGTTCATTTGCTGGGGGATACAGAAACATCAAAAGCCGACTGGTGCTGAAATACAGTAGCAGGCATGCTATGGAGCATTTTCTGCCTTTCATCTCTTGTCTTGTGGTAGCATTTACCTTGAGGAGATCAAGAGCAGGGCTCCTCAGTAGGAGAGGCTGGCAGAGCTGCTGTGAGTGACTGACAGCAGGAGCTGTGTAAGCAGCAGCTGAGGCTGCGCTTCCCCGCAGACTCGGCACAGAGTGTTCATGACAAGTGCTGCTGCCACTGCTCTGAGCACTGAAAGCTGATCCTATTTATGAATCCATGTCTTCTCCTTGTAATGTTGCTGTCTTGCAGTATGAACAGCTTAGGAAGGTTATTTTAAATTAACCTTGCTGTGTTAAAACAATGTCTAGTCTGTTCCTATCACATCCAACATTGTAAGCATCAAGGCCAGCAAGTAGTTCGACTGCAGCTGGTGTGAAAGGGGAAGGCTGGAAGAGTAATGTAAAAATGTTGTGGAAAAAAAACCCATCACACTTGCATAGATGCCTTTATAGGAACTGTTTTCATTGCATAATGAGATTGCTTTGTGCTCTAGAAGTGGTCAATAATAGATAATGTGCAAGTGTGCTCCATGGAAGATAGGCTGCCTTGGCAGGCAGAGTGTATTACCAGTCAGAGCAGCCCTTCTGTGTAGCCTTGCTTGTGCAAAGGACTGTGTGAAGAAACAAGCCTCTGTCTCCTTTGCTGTCCTGTTAATTTCAATAAAAAGACTGTGTCAGGCTCATCATTTTGGGAACTCACTGGAAGGGAGCTGTGCATTCCCAGCAGCAGCAATTCCCTGGGTACCAGTTCACTGATTACAGAAAGCAGCTCTAAATAACCTTTTTAATCCCATTTCTGCCAGGATCTCCCACTGAATCATGGCTTCTGTTGAGTCTTGTTGCTGGGACAGGTGGATCCTGGACAACTGAATGGAAGTGTATTTTGCAGGGTTGGTGTTCTGAGATCCACTGGGGATGCACTTCTGAGACTGTCTGAAGTGGGAGGTGGGAGACCCAGCATCATGAAATTACAGAGCTTACTCCTCATGTGAAAGAATATTGTAAAGGAAATTCCTTAATTTTTCTCTTTTTTTGTGGTTTTTGGTTGAGCACCCCAGAGCACATGAAGAAGCCTCTGCTAACGTGGGCTGGCAGTTTGGACTGTAGAAAATGGAAGTACATTAACCATCCTGCTCTATGATAGCTGTCACTTGTACTTGAGCTTATCAGCATCATTTCTTCCAAAGAGAAAATACTAAAACTGTGATTAACACCACTGTGTCACAGTTACTTAACTGTGTAGACAAAGAGTTGGTGGCTGACAAGCTGAGCTCTGCTTTTCCTCTGGAGCTTGCAGGCTACACATTCTCTGGTCAGAAAGAATTAAGCTATGCATTTCTTCATAGGTAACTAAACAAAAGTAAAACAGCTGCATCTTCTAAATATGTCTGAAAGGTTTCCTTGCTTTTGTGTATAAACAGATTTAGTATTGATATTAGGAGTTAGGGCTTGAGCAATGTGGTTGTCATATTATGTGTGAATTGCTCTGAGACAATCAGAAAAGAGCCACGTTGCCCAGTCCGTGCTGTGGGGTTGTGCTAGCCCCAGGGGTGTCCTGTGAGCAGGCAGCCACAGGAACACAGGGCCAGAAGAGCTGGAGGTGGATATTAACCTAAACCTCAGCTTGTAAGGAACAAAGGAGCTGTTCAGTGAAGGAAGTCACTGGGCAGATGGCAGAGTCACTGCAGAGTAGGAAAATCTCATGTAGAGTGTCAGAGACACCCCTCAGTGAGCCTGGGCTGCTGTGGCAGGTGGATATATAAAGGAATGTATATCCCTCCCTTTGCTGCCCATTCCATGGAAGTGCCCTTTGTAATACAGCAGAGCCTTTGGTTCTTAGGACTTTTACAGAGTTGTAGGACCAGAATCTCATTTTGTGTAATGTGTTGTTTATGTGACTGCAGTTGAATCCTGTTTGATTTCTGCCAGATGAGGATCTGGGTTTTGTGCCACTTTCATTTTGTTCTTGACTTAAAAGGTGACAGCTATCTGTGATAATTGTTGCTGAGCCCTTTTTCCTCCTAGGTTTGTTACTGGAGAGCAGAAATATGTCTGCAGACTTGTGAGTGCGCCTATAAATAGCGGGCTACTGTACATAAGATTGTTACTGTTGCCAGCCCTGTGTTTTTATGACAAATCTTGTGATACTTTGTTTTTCCTGAAAACCACAGGTCTTGTATTTCATCAGAATCTTGGTTTTCATTTAAAAAAAAAGTTTCCAGTTTGATGTTGGCACCAAATTAGAGAAAAACATGAAAATGTTTGCAGCTTCACCATGATGGCAGAAAAAACAAATACATACAAGAACCCCCAAATATAGTATTTTACTTTAAAAACAACAAACAAAAAATCCCAAACCATCAAGTAAATGAAAGACCAGTGGTTTTGAGGGACAGACTCTTAATGTCTGTGTTGTGGTCTTTTACTGTAACTGTAAAAATTACTTTTGTAATACTTTTTATAAAGTGGTGGTGTGTTTTATTTCATTGCAGATAAGCTTCTTGCAAAATCCTTATTGAAAAAGAAAAGATGTTGCATCCTTTGGAAACATTGGTCACTTCATAAAACAAAGAGCTGCTAATTGTCCCTGAACAGATGCCTTTTTCCCTAGATCTGATTCTTGATCTGAGTCTGCATGATCCAAAGCAGAAGGGCTGGAGGCTGACAGTAAATCTGCTAAAATATCGAGCTGTTGTGGAGGGAAGTGCCAGTCTTGATTCTTCCCTCTTTGCTCAATATATGCTGAGTTACCCCTGCTTTTCATCAGGGTAAATGTTTAAGGAAAAATGTGTTCTGTTTTCATTTTTAGACCTTGGATTTCACTTTTTGAAGATTTTCTCATGATACAGCCCTCCCTTAGCCCCCAGTCTGACTCAGCAAACCAGTGTGTGTGTGCTGTGCTTTTCCTGGAGAAGTCTCAAGTCATCACTTCCTTCAAGTGCTCAGGCTGAATCTCTGTGGGTCTGGGCAAGGGATACCAGATGGGACTGCAAACTGAACTGGAGCTCTCCTCCTCTCACCCACTCCTGTGAATTGACCACTCTTCTTTTCACAGAAAGATTAAATGTTTAAGTCTTGCATAACATAATTATTCAGCACTCCAACAAAAGGGAGAAAAATGGCAAGTTGTGTTTGATATTTCAGATGTAAAAATCAATTTGAAATTACTCCAGATCAAATTTAATCATTTTGAATAAGTAATGAAAGGGCAAAAAAAAGTCATTGAATAAGCTTTTCACTCTGCTTTTGTTGACAATAAATGCTGTTGCAGATGAAGCAGTTATCAGGGCTGAAGAGAGAAACATGATTAGTGGATAAATGGGCAAACTTCACTTTTGAAAATTGTGCAAACAGAGGTAAGATTATAGAAGAGAAAATAAGAGTTTGGTAAGTTCAAAGGCCTTTTTGCTACAAGAAACATCATTTTGGAAAGGTTAATGGAGTTGTTGCAGAGGAGGTTAGCAGAAATAATGATTATCTGATAATTAAGAGATTGAAATTTTGCAACATTTGTTAATTTTGAAATCGAAAGATATTTTCCATTACTTTGAGCTGTGTTGGGTTTATGTTGTTATACTCTAAAAAGCTTATTTTTGGAGTTACAGCAAAGTGAGGGGGGCTGGTTTATATTCTATCCCTTTTACTCCATGGATTTAACCAAATCTTATTAATTATAGGTATATTTTCAGTGCAAAGATGGGGGCTTCCTCTGTTGTTCCATGTTTCCCTTTCTGATGGTGCTGTGTCAAACTTCTTGGTGATGATATTCATCACTGACTTCCAGTGACACTCTCAAAGAGATGCTGCTTTTCTCTGGAGATATTGAAACAGGGGAGAACATCCCAGGAATCACCAAGTCAGTAAAAAGTGTATTTTCTCGTTCTGCCCTGACAGATACCTTTCTGAACACTGTATATTTTGCTGTACAATGTGTAAAAACGAAACGCATGCTTGGGAAAGTGCATGATTTGTGAGTGGTGTAGCAGTGGAGGAGCTGGTGGCAGAATCTGGGGTGTTTTTTCTGTGCTGATTGCTCAGGGATGTATTATATTATCTAATCAGAAGTCATTACCGGTCTGTGCAGCATTAATTCATGCAGCCTTCCATACATTCCCTGTGTTTGGTCCCTCAGGGCAGGATGGTTCTCTAATGGATCACATTCCCCAGATCAGCTGATAGGGCTGCAGCACTGCCCTCACCCACACAGATGGGCTGCAGAGTGAGCTCACATTCAGCTGCCCAGGGAAGAAGTCCCACATTGATTTTCTACACTCACATCCCAGCTAAAGAAACAACCTTCGGTTTTCTTTGTTTGTTTAAAAGAAAATAAAAATAAATTATTCTGGTGTTCTAGAAGACACACCAGAATCAGCAGGTTTCGTAGATGATGGTTGCCTCATGATGGTTGTTCTTCCAGCACATCCATATTAGTAGAGGAAAGACCTGATTTTACAGACTCAGGATTTCTGTGCTGGGATATGTGATGGCTTCAGGTGGGCTTGGGTGTGAAGTGTGTCTGGCACCAAGCACTCACCCTGAACTCAGTGTGCCGTGGAATGTTTGCCAGGCAGAAATGTTGGAGTTCTGAGACAGGGCAAACAGAAGGAGTATGAGGGTTGCTGCTAAGAAAATATGGGGGGTTCCGATTTTATTGATGTGTATAGAAAGAAAGAAATAAGTTAATAATTCCTTTTTTTAAGAAGGATATTTTGAATACTGAGAAACTTTTTCTCCACAGCTGTAAGATGCATTTAAATCACCCGGCGGAAGCACTGATCTATATTCATGTAAATGTGTTTTGATGTCCTCTTAAAAGTTTAAATGAAACACCCACGTCCAGGAAGCTGCTTCCCTCATGTGGGAGCACAATTGCAATTCTTCCTTAAATGTACTGATAGGACATCTTTTTCACTTCAGAAGCACTGAACTTTGGCAATTTATATTCATTTGATATGAAAGAGGCGAGCTTAACAGCTTGACACACTTCTAAATAAGAGGAGACCTTGGTTACAAATTCATTTTAAGCTTACTTAATTTTTGATGAATTGCTCATTCCTGTTGCAGATGATTAGCAGCACTCTGTTCTGTAAAGACAGATTTTCTTTTTAGCACAGCACAGAAACTTCTACCCCCCCATATCCACAGGAAAATGCTGCAGAAGGTAGAACAATAAAAATGTGGATGTTTTCTCAGATAGTATAAACTTGTGTAATTTTCTTGTCTTGGAAGCTAACATAAGTTAGCCAGTGTTGCAGCTCTTGTAGATCAGGGAAGTTAAAGTATTTATTCTGGTTGAAGGTCTTAGGGGGATTTTATTCTTGGTAAGATTGGGATCTTGAGCAGCCTGTAGAATTTCAGTGCAGGGAAAAACTGTGTATTAAAGTTTACATGAAAGGTCAAAGACAAACTCCATTTTTAATGAGCCCCTTTATTTAGTTCTGTGTAGGTGCTTCTATTTGAAATGGAACGAGGTTTTTTATTCACATGTGTGTATGAAATTGTCTATGTAATATTTTAGGGGGGGGGAAAGGGATTGAGACTCTTGCAGAGTGAGCTTTTTCATGAGTGAAGCTCAGAACAAAATCTACAGCACTGTGCTGTATTACCTTGGGAAAGTACTGCCTCTGTGGCTTTTATCTAATGCTCAGCTTAGGCTTTACATGTAGGTCTATTTGATTATTGCCCCCTGGAGCAGATAAGTGCAAGCAATGATCTCACTCCCTTGTTACGATAATTTCTCTTTGGGGATTCTGACCTTCTTCATATTTCAGTGACATCATCCTTTTTGCAGACTGTAAATCACTAATGTTGACTCCTGACCTTGCTAATGAAACCTGCAGAAATACAGTATGGAATAACAGAATGCTTATATTGATATTGTGGGATGTGTAGCTAGCTTTTAGCTGCCCAAAATTACTTTTTAAAGGTAGTAAACTTGGATAATTAGAGATAAACTTGAATATATAACCTTGAATAATCATTTTTTGTTCCTTACATGTCTGTTCTGTGCCAGCCCATGTACTGTGCACATGTGCATCTACCTCAGATGTAACTTCAGTGTTTTCTTTTAATTCTATGTTCTAAATACCTTTATTAATTAGCCTGAAACACAATAGCAAAGGAAAACAACTTTTCCACAGCGACCAACTTTTAAATTACAGAAACACTGTAAAAAATAGGCATACCAATTTAGCCACAGCAAAATGACCTTAATTCATAGAAAAGGCCAATTTCTCATGAACCAACAAAGACAATTTTCTCATTTAACACAGCAGGGTTTTAGTGGATGCAAAATTGCTTTCAAAATACCTCAGAATGGTGCCTATCAGTTTCTCCAGTAAATACCTTCATGTCGGCATCCAGGGTGTTGCAGGGGGGGCAAGATTGTGGGAGCTGCACAGAGGCTGAAGAATTGAATATTCTTGCCATGGTTTATTGCTGGATTGAGGCAGAGAAAGCCTCTTTGCTTTGTCAGTCCTTCCATGTGTTGGCTTTTCTGCATTTTACCTTTTGAGCAGTCCAGGTCTTCTATGCTATTGGTATTAATTTTTAATGCCTCATATAATGGCATTAAAAATCAGGTTTTCACCTGACTTGTGTGTCTGAGATCAATCTTTGTACAGTCACTTCCACTATTTCTCCTGCATGGTTGGACAGTTTCTTCTTACGTTTGTGTGGCTTTTCACATGCAAGAAGAAAAGTTCCCAAGATGATAGGATTGCAGACTACACACTGGATAATTTGGGAGCTAGTTGGAAGGATGCAGAAATTACTTTTTACTGGTTTTTATTTTAGGCTAGCACATATCTTTTTTGGCTTGTTAATGTGGTCTGTGTCCTATCCTAAACTAAAGGACTAGTGGACAAAAACTGAAGCTGCTTGGCAATAGCTGTCCATGTCTGCAGTGATGTGCAAATACAATTTCTGTGAAGCTCCTGTCTCTGGGGTGTGTTTGCACAGGAAAAGCATAATTTCACAAGCCCTGCACTTGTAATTGCTAATCACAGTTTTAATAATTGCATCTCCCCTTTGAGTCATGTGTCAGCTCCAGGTCCCTGGTAGTATCATAAATGTTTTAACATCTTGACTGGAGTAGAAAAATCCAAGTGAAAGAGATGAGGTTTTGTCCCTTCCTCTTCCCCTTCCATCCCTCTTTTCCTCTTTGCCCATTCTCCTTTGTTCCTTGTTTTCCTGGGAAACTTCATAGTTGTAGAATATTAATCAAAAAACCAGCAAGATTGCTTGTGCCAGTGTACCCTGTATTGATTTCTTTTCAGTGCTGTCCCCAAGCTAAAACTAACCTGAAATAATCATTCTACCATTTTTATTTTTAATGTCATTATTTCTGTTTGTTGTTCTCTGGGACATATTTGCCACTTTTAACTTCTTTTAATGTTTTTTTAAGGAAATACTGATAACAGCCTATCTTTGTCTAAAAAGACTGAAAGGAAAGAAACTGATTTTTTTTCCCTCCTAAGTTGACATTTCCGCTCAGAATTACATTTCACCTCATAGATATATTTAAAATGATCTGGGAAGTTTGTCTTTGTTTTCTTTGTGTTCAAAATTATGTGCTGTAGACAGTGACTTCAGGGCCTCTTAGAGCTGCAATCAGAAGGCAAATGGGAGAGAAATATTCTGAAAAAGGAACCAGACTGGAGTCTGTTGTGCTCTTTATGTACTTTCCAGCTGGTTTTGCTTCTAACGTTCAGTATTCCTCATGGGACACTGATGCAAATCTGCATTCACGTTTTTCCCCTCTTTGTGTGTAACAGCACAAGACCCTAAAGTAAAGCAGTGATTTGCAATATTAGGAAATGAGGCTCGGTGTCCCTGTCCCCAGTGTGAACGTGCACATTTAAATATGAATGAAAGTGGGCCAGAACCCCCTTGAAGCCTGGAGTTGATGCACAGACTGCCTGTTCTTTCCGGTTTAAGTACTGTACTTTTTTTTTTCCTTTGCTGAACAACAGCTACCATATGGGCTGAGCTTCAGCCAGTCAACTGCTAAATTACAAACACTCTTTTGACTGTAAATTGAATGGAAAAGGATGTCAGTTATCGCTTTCCTCCCGTGGCCACACCACAAGAGCACCTGCAGTAAAAAACTGGCATTCATGCTCTGAAAGGCACCACATGCTGCTATTGTGAGCTGAACAGGATCTAACCTTGGCTTTGCTTACCCTGTTCCTATCGCAGCAAGGAGATGGCAGAGATAAGAGCCTCACTTCTGAATGTGAATTCACTCAGAGACATGTCCCAGCACTTATCCATCCTATTTTGCTTCCACTAAAGGAAGTAAAAATCTACTTAGGAAGATGGCTATCTGTGCTATCCTTCAGAGAGCAGTCTTTGACTTGGGCACGTGTTTACCATATTGATTTTGAAGTTTGTTATGTAATTATAAGTGCTCTCTCTCTCTCTCTCTGAAAGCTCCTCACTGTGACCAGTTCAGCTCGCTCACAGGATTATGTGGTCTCCAGCCTGAATGTCAGAACAAAACCACTCTGGTTTCTCACCTGAGCAGAGAAGGTCTGGAACAGGAGCATCCCTCCACGCCCAGCACACACTGGCACCATGCACAGCACCAATGTGTGCAAGGAGAAGGAACCTGCTGATGTCTGGAACAGGGCACTGGGCAGTCCAGTACAAGAGGCAGCTGCTGGGCCAGGAGAGGTTCCTGTGCTGGGACATGTGTCCTGACACGAAATGTGGCAGCTGGGCAGGGCTGCAGCTGCTGCTGGCAGGGGCCTGCCAGCCCTGGAGTTCCAGGAGGGCCAGGGAAAGTCCATCATCTGCTGTGTCCATTAACTCTTCTCTTCCTAGACAGGTAAATGTCATTGCTGAACCAGCCCAAATGGTTATTCGCTCTGTGATTTAAAATTATTGGGAAGAACGGGCAGTTTAATAATTAGGGTATTTCCTTACATCTGCTGGAGCCTACAGCTGCATGACTGGCTAATGAGTTAGTGTTTCTGTTCAGCTCCCCAGTTATGGGGATAATGTTAAATGCATTATCTAGCTGTCTTATGGCTTTTCCTCAAAGAATCCTTAAAGTTCAGCACCTACAAACATAAACCCCACTCTGGAGTCACTAAGGGCAGTCATTAGGTCAAGGCTCAGTGTACTGAAAAAAGTATTACAGTGCTAAAGAATGTATGGGGTAACCAAATAACATCCACAGTGTTAATTTACAGGTTTTTGGAGGTTGGAGGCCTTGAGCATTTCTGCCAATGTTAAAACCCACAATTCTTGAACACAACCAAATAATTCTAGCATTAAGCTAGCTTTGTGATTCTGGTAATTATTTGGTAGCTTATAACATAAGCGATCATATGGTTTTATATATCATAATGTGTAGTTGCCCTTGTCCCCAGAAGTAAGTGGGTGAAAGATGCTGTTTGAATAATCTCAAAACCAAGATGCTGATGTTGAAAAGTTGTTTTTAGAGCATACTCTATATCTTTAGAGGTTTTTAAAATGCTTTCTTTTGAGCTAGTAGATGACACCTTATGTAATGAATACCATCAGATGTTTCATCCTTGGTTCCCCCCCTAGCTCTGGGCCACCTTTTAGCATTCATGCATATTATGACTACTTTAACATTATAATACGTTTATTAAGCTTAAATTAAATGTCATTTATGCTGTTTTTTGGATATCCATTGGTGCCCTTTTTTCCTACCATCTGTGCAGTGCTGCAGATTAACAGCCCACATTCCCATTACCTGTAACATTTATGAATGTTTAGATTCATTCTTTCTTTGTTTCTGATTAGAGGAGTTTTGTACATAAATTAGGCATATGTATAATATTTGTTAATTTTTAATATAAGGGGTTTTTGTGTGATTAAAAAAAAGATTGGGGAGATGCTGCATAGCTGGCAACTGGAAATCTTGTAGCTGTTTCGCAGTCAAGGTTACACCTTGTCTCTTGCCTTGATGAGCTGTTTTTTCACAACTTCCTAGATTCTTAAAAAATAAATATGGGATATCTTCTAGGAAAGCAAGTCCAGGTTTGGGAGAGGTACCTGAATTTTAAGCAGCATGTCTATTGCTGGCTTTTCAGCATTTCCTTCCTGACAGCCTCCCCATGGATATCTCCAAAATGTCTTGAGTGACAAAATCCCAACTGATTTTTCTTTGCTTTCCATGTCTGCGTGGAAATTCCTGATGAATTATTGCAAAGTTGTCTTCAGGGTTCACTTACATGGTAAGCACCAGAGCATGGACATCAGAGCAGTGAACAGGGGAAAAGAGGTACAGAGCCAAATGAGGACAGGAGAGTGTGAAAAAGTGTCAGTGTGGGTGAAATGCATTGTCTCCATGTCTGCTGTCCTCACAGTCCTGGGCTGATACCCAGAGAATCAGAGAGTGGTTGTGGCTGGAAGGGACCTCTGGATGTGACCTTGTCCAGCCCCAGGCTGCCCATGGCAGGACCATGCACAGCTGGGTTTTGAATCCCTGCAAGGATCTCTGCAGTGCACTGGCATTTATGCCCTTGCCAGACAGGCCAAAATCCTTCAGAAGGGAGATTTCTCCTGGGAGGCTTTGTAAGACCTGCTGGACCACAGGGAGTCCTGGATGCCTGTCCTAACTGAGGGTTGGAAGGGGGCAGAATTCCTAAATAAACATGAGAAAAAAATGCAAGTAGGCAGGAAAGTGACGAAAGCAGGTTCAAATAAGAACATTTGTTAGGTCTGGTTGTACCTCCAAAGGAGTTTCTCCTGTTAACAAGAATTCTCAGACCTTGGAAAGTCTCTGAAATATGCAGTTGAATTCAGAAATTGCTGTACCTGCTGGAGTCAGAGGTGGGAAGTGTGATATTTGCTTCTTAATTGTGCTCTAGAAACGATATTAGGAGAGATGACAACTATTCCTATCCAATGTCTTTTGGTAAGGTCAGTGTGAGCTTACTCTGAATTTGCTTTTACTGAGAGGTATTTTGGAGTTCTCAAAATTTGGGTTTTATGTGTCATGTGTGGCCATCACTTACCTTAAGTCAAGCAGCTGGTTTTATATCCTGTTTTTCTGTCTCTTACTAGCTCTGTGCTTGGTATGGGCCATCTTGCTGCAATCCTTGTGCTTGGGATGTGCCAGTTATGTAAACAGAGAGTGGGGATAGGTGTAGCTTCCTCTGGACTGAAAGTGCTGCTGGCAGCAGAGAAAGAGTTGGGCTGAAGTAACTTCTTTTCATTAGAATAAAAATCTGAAAATAAAGGTCTGAACTGCATCTAGAGGTAAGCTGACTGTTTCTTTCAAACTCTCAAGTATGGATCCTTCTTCCTTCCCCCCCAGAATTCATGAAAATATGATTTGTCTTTGAAAATTGATGGGTCGAGGTTTTTTTTTAAAGCAAATATTTTTAAATGGGTGGTTTCTTTGGTATGCTGAAAGAAAACAAATACATTCAAAAGGGCTGAGACTTTAACCCCGGGGAAGTGCTAAAGGAAAACCAGACAAATTCCTGTGCTGACTCCACAGCCCGTGGAGTGGCAGGTTCAGCACCGTTTGCTCAGTGCCACCAGAGCCATCACAAGGCTCTTTGGGCTTTTTCCAGGGCTGTTCTGAGGAGCAGCCAGAGCAGAGCCTGCCTGAGCTGGGATCAGAACACCCTGATTCAGGCTCTGCTGCCACAGGAGGAGGGGAAAGCCAAGCCTCTGACAAGTTACACCTATGCCAGCAGCTCCCACAAGGCTTTGCTTTTGCTTCTGCTTGCTCTCAGGGAGGCTTTTCCTGCCTTTCAGTCGTCAGCCCCTAACATTTTTCCTCTCTGGCCTCTCCAAAACACCCCCAGCTACCCCAGGGGACTCTAGCAAGTAAGTGAGCAGCCTGTAAGGGCCCCTTGCCAGGCAAACCCTCTGGCATTTTAACCAGATGTTACCTACATCTCCCTGATCACAATAAGTGTTTCTTTGTTTTGTTTTTTAAGTGTAAAATACAGAATTGGAAGAAACACTAAACAATTAATGAAATAATTTGTATTTAGTCTCTGCTTTGTACTGTGCAACTTGTGTTGTTTTTAACTTAATGTTTTAAATAGGCTTATATAGCTTTTCTTAAAAAACACCTAGCCTTGGAAAGAATAAAAGAGGTGACTATGGTGGCATGGGAGGCTTGAAATTTCCATGGTTCCTATTATGACATCATTCTTTCCTCAAATCTCTTCCCTCTGTGTTTACAATATTTCTCCTGACTGCTGAGAAGTTTCCAAGGGCTCAAGGTTTTTTTTCAGCAGCACCCAGAAGTCTGGCACCTTACCCTAACCTTGTAAGTCTGCAAAACTGGCCTGGAAATTAAATGGAAACAGATTCTCTCTTGGGAGTCCAGCTCCCTCCTACTCCTGATTGGTCCAGAAACACTGTGAGAACAGACAGATTTTCTAGCAGTATCCTGGCACTTTCTTACCCATTTCTGGCCAAAACCAGAAAGTGTTAAATTAAAAAAAAAGAATTTATATATATACATACATATATATCTATATGGGAAGTGAGAGGAGAGGAAAGCACTGTATATTTTTAAAACACAAATCTCATCTGAGTTTTGAGAAGAGAGTTTTGGGTCAGTTATTTTGTCTGACTGGTCCATCTACCCCCTCTCCTAATCCCTGTGTTTACTGCAGAGCTTTGTGGTTTCCTTCCTCTGGTGCCCTTGGTTATCTGCGTTGGCACAGAGCCTGGGTTCTGCTTCCCTTCCTCCCTGCACACCTTGTGTCCCCAGCAAAGGCAAGCCTTGACTCTTCACACTTCATTTTTTGTGATTTGCAGTTACTCGGGGTGCCCTTTGCAGGCTGTTGTGCTCAGCCCTCGCTGCTTTGCCTTCAGCTTGGCCCGTGGTTTTTTGGTTTCCTCCCTTTTTTGTTGTTTTTTATGGCTGCTCTGAAGTGCTCAAAGAGCTGCTGACAGCCCATGGAAAACGCAGCAAACATTCCACACAGACCACTTGCTTGCCTTTACCATCCTTTCCTGTGCCATGTTCATTTTTACTGGGGATAGTTGAGAAACCAGGACTTTCAGGCTTTGGCTGATCTGCTTGTGCTGCTTTCAGACAACATGCAGGTCTGGACCTACCTGCTCTTGCTGCAGCAGAGGCCAGCTGGAACAGCATTTCTGCTGCATCTGGCCCAGCCTTTTAGTCCTGTGGCTGCTTCCACTGGTTCCTCATCAGCAACTTGCTCTTCAATCAGCTGTACAAGCCTAGTCCAAATGCTTCCAGCTTTCCCTAGTTCTTGTTTTCCCCCCAGGTTATCTAGACAGTTAATCCCTCTCTTTAAGTTCAACTGCTTCATTTTTATGATTCCTGCTGGCTGTTTGTTCCTTTTGTCCCTTGTTTTGAGAGGTCTGGCAGCAAAGCCTCAGATATTTCAACACTCAGACGATAGAGGATTTTACCTGGTAGGTAAGTAACGATTTTGTAGGGAGGTGAGGGGGGCATCTAACATGAGCATGGCTTGGTACTTGCCCAGCTCCTCAGCTTGTCAGTGCTGCACCACCTCTAGGTAGTGTTAAGCACTTTACTGTAAACCACAGTTAAAGGATTTTGCACCTCAGAAAAGTTGCCCCTGCCCTATCTCAGGCTGCCTTGTGTGACAAGCCAGGAGAGGAGGCTTCTTTCCTTACTAAGGAATTTCAGAAACTCCGTCTTTAATTAGGAAGTTTTGCTAAGTTCTCTTCAGTTGCAATTGTCACAAGCAGCCCAGTGTGGCCTCAGGCAAAGACAGCATGTGAACAACAGAGCCCGTCTCTTTTCAAATCCTCCCAAATACCCTGGGAGGCCATTCTCAAGAGCTTGCTCAGCATGTGTTGAGTAGGGTGAAGTCAGCCATCTCGAAGTTTTGGAAATCTTGCCCCTGATTTCTGGACCCACACCAGCTGCAGGTACTTCTGGATACTTGTTTTGGCCACGCAGCTGTGAATCCCTGAGGTACCTTGCTTTGAGGTGCAGAGATGTCCCTTTATGTCATTTCCATGTTAGCACAAAAATAGCCTGAAGCACAGGAATCCAGTGTAAAGGTGCACCGGCAATGATTTCAAAAGTAATTTTCAAAACGAGGAATACTTCTTTTTGAAAGCCAGTGAGTCCTTTAGATAACAAGCTCAGAACCAGGTGGCTGCCTCTGCATTTATTTCTACCTTACAATATCTTCTTCATGTGCTGGAACTCTGCTCTTCAGATCTTTACTGCAATGGTAGAAATTCTTGATTCCATCACTAATAACTGTATTGGATTTTGTTTTGAAAATATTTTCTGTATGTGCTCCCATCTCTCAGATTTTATTCCAAAATAGTTTTAAGGATTGCAACCCCTGCAGGAGTCCCTACAAATCTTGTGACTGTATCTCATGACAACATCCTCTTCAATGTTGTTGATTAATCTTTGTTCTCTTGAAGGTTAGGAAGTTTGCACAAATAAGAAAGCCCTCTCTATTACTCAATAACCAGCCCAACTTACATCCTGACACTTCAGTGGAAAATCAGACTCTTGTGGGCCAGAAGAATCTAACCGTGTTACCAAAGGCGTTATGCAAGACTAAATGAAGTTTCATTTTCTTCAGACTGTTCAACTCTCTGCATAATTCACATAGTATTTTAATCATCTTTTGAAGAGTCCTTACTTTGTGAAAGGTCAAAAGTAGCCTAAAAATAGTTACTATCATCTGATGGCTGCTTTGCTGGATATGAGCCTTGATTCCCAGTGGACAAGATTTTCACGTCACAAACCCAGAGTTCTCCTGGCAGCAATTAGCATCCTTGCAGACGGGCTGGTACAGAAATGCAAAGCTTCACTCTGAGCTCCTTGCTTGCAGAAAGTGCTATTTATATGGAAAGCTCTTTGGGCCAGGGACTGTCTCGTGTTCTCAATGCTTCATACAACTGAATCTTGAATTGGTTGAGGCCTGAAGGCACAAATGTAATTCCAAGAATAGTATGATTGAATGGCTGTGGAGACTGAGCAACTTTCTCAGTTCTAGACATGACGTCAGAACAAGATTGAGGTGGAAGTGGGAGAACTTGTACTGTGCAGGGTATCTGCTCTTTGGATGGGAACAGGACTTCATTCTCTGGGCTTGTCAATGGCTCTCTGTTAGTGAGTACTCCCAGTTCACTTCAACTTTAAGATCTCTCTGAGTACAGAAATTGCTCTTAAAATCTCACAACAGTCTATTTCCTTTTTTTAAATTACCAGTGAGAGCAACCTTTTCCTTGCTTTGATTCTGCAGTGGATGCTGTGATTGCTGCTGGTTGTTGGTAGTGGGGATACATTCAGTAACAACTGCCAAGCTTTAAGGTCACTAATCTTAGGTTTAAGGTATGAGAAGACACTAAGTGAGCCAGATCTGTTCACAGGAAATGAAGAACTTTTTTCTATACTTGTTTTGACTAAAAGAATAAAATCCAATCTTACAGAACTCTTTGTTCCTTGATGAAGACATGTAGGAGAAATGAAGACAGCAAGCAGACAACCTAGCAGACAACCTTATGAACATTAATCTTCAGAGCTGAATGCCCAGATGTGAATTGGATCCAGAAAACTGATGAGTATCTTCCTGCTCTAAAACTGAAGTGTGGTCATTTCTGTTGACCAAGGGCTTGCTGTTCACCCATCACTAGGCAGAGTGGAGCATTAGTAATGAGGAGCTAAGGTGGCCACAAACTGGAAAGGCCTCTTGGACTCCCTCTACCATGGGAGTCTCCTGCACAAATGCACCTCGAGATCTTATTGTTTGAAGATCTTGAGGACATTTGCTGATGTCCTCACAGGCTGGAAGTTGTAATCATGTTTCTGATATTTATTATCTAACATCACTCCAAAGATGCTATTTCCTTCCCTTCCTCTTTGCGTGCAGCTTCAAGTGTGGAAGGAGGGAATCAGGAAACCCAGCTAACATGTTTTTAACCCTGGCCAGATGGAAAAGTGAATGCCCTGGCTCTGGCAGCTGACCTGTTTGGTTCAGAAACCTGGGTGACACTTCTGCTGCCAACACCCAGCGGGAAAGGCACCTTTCAGCAGGGCAAGCAGCTGTGCCTGCAGGCAGTGTGGGAAGAGAGGCAGAGACTGAGGCTGCTCACAGCCCTCTGCTCCACCAGCCCAGCTGTACTGGGACTGCCACACGTCTGCCTGCACCAGCATCTTGTTTCTGATGGAGGACAACCACTTTTTTATATATATTACGTATTTTAATATATATATATATATATATATATAAAGAGTTCCTGGAGTCAGGCAGAATTTTCCCATCTGCCCATGATTTCTATACATATAAATATATATTAAAATGTTTTTTAAAATATAAAAATAGAGTCAGTTTCCTAGCTCTTGTGTGTCTTTTGTATCTTCTTAGGAGAAGGAGGAAAGGGAGATGATCTCGTCTTCCAGTCCAACCAAACACTAAATGAGGACATACAGCCAGAAGGAGGTTTTTAGCCATAGATTAGTTGTTTATGAGGTTTGGGTTGTTGCTGTTGGCAGCTGCCAGCACTGGTGGTGACACAGCTTTAACAGAGACATCACCAACCATAAGGAGTAGCTGTAGGGAGGTAGTTTGACCATATTGGGAAGATATTTGTTACTGAGAATGTGTCTCTAGTACAGTGTGTACATCCTTGAAATAGCAATAAATAAGCTTGTGTCTGGATTTGGAGAAATAACATGTGTGTGTATTTATGGCAGGAAGTTGGCCTGGCTCCATCTCCTGCTCACCTACACATACAGCTTCTTGTACCTGTTCAGTGTCCCTTATTGCTGTCACAGGCTTTATTAGAGCCACAGTGTGGACATTTTCTATACTCTGATTCTGTAAAATGGGTCATGTTTCAAAATGTATTAGTACCTGTGGGTTAATGAGCCTCCTCTCTCCTTTCCAGCTGTGTTCTGCTTTGAAACTCATGCTTTTTAGCACTTTTGAAAAATCTCTGCCTACACCTGTCTCTTGGCTCCCCTCCTTTCTCAGGCAGATCACAGTACTTTTAGCACAGCTGAAATAGCAGTACATTGGGCATAAAATTGGGTTTAATGCTGTGTTTGCTTCCATGTTTGGTTGTGACCTCTTCTAGTCTGGATGAGACCGCAGTGAGAATGGAGTTTAATAATAAAGTGAAATTACAGGAAGATAGAGAAGATGCCACTGTAGGTAATTTTTGTGCTATGCTTTCATCTGGGCAGGACTGAATATAACTCTGATTCCTATTCCTGACAGCCTGTTTGACATTTCTGTCTCCTGCAGCAGTTAGACTGGTCTGTACTCACACATTTGTGCAATAGCTACTGCTCAGTTTAAAAGGAAAGGAAAGAATAGATAGGGGTCCTCTATAAGCATCTAAGCAATAGCTGGCAAACCTCCCTGGCACAGGTCACTAGTCCACACTCAGTGTTGGGTCTTGAACATGAGCAGCATTTAAAATTTACACAGCTTTTCCTATGCCCTGAGCCAGCCAGTTTTCAATGACATTCATGCCTGCCCCTTCTCTTTGATATGCAGTGGTTAACCCTTGTGACAGAGTCTCACTGTGCCACCTGTGCCAGTGCTGCTGGGCACTGGCAGGAGCAGATCTGCTGGCACTTCTCAGGGCAGGAAGTCAGCCACACACTCAGCTGTTTCCTTTTTCCTTGTTGTTAGTGTTTTAGTTGCCATTAGTGAGGTACAAAAATACTTCTTCTCCAGTTTTTTGGTTTTTTGGTTTTTTTTCATGGGATTTATCATGGTTTAGGGTGCAGGGAGGTTTTTTTTCTCCCCTCTGCTCCCCAGCCATGTTTGAATGGTGCATGGGTATGTCCCATTTCTCCTGGAACCACCCAACTGAAGGGAACTGTCAGTACCTCTCTGGGCACTGGTGCCAGCTGGTAGTAAATGGGCATATTTATCTTCATTTGATGCCACTTTCACCCTGCCCATCCTGTGGTTTTTGTTTGTTTCCTTGAGAAAGAGCCATTCCACAGTCTTGGGGGTTCTGCTGTTGCTGTTGTTTGGCAGTATAAAGAGTTAGAAGAGGTTGTCAGAGGAGTTAAGCTAATGATCCCCTAGTAATGATCCCTAGCAATCTTGACTGGGTTTGGCAGAGGAAGCAATTCAGGGAGTGAACTGCTTATTACAATGACCTTTACTGCATGTGTCTGTACCCAGTAATTGATACAGATTAGCCAGGAGTTAGTGTAGCATTTCATAATGGATTAATCCTGGAAAGCTGAATTATTTTTTTTCTTGGGGGCAGCTCAGAACAAGTCTGTGGTTGCTGCAGGCTTCTCTGTTCTCTGTCCTCTGCAACATCCCCTTAGACCCACTCCTTGAGGGATCAGTGCATGCAAAATCTGTGCAGGACACATGCACTGTGCAGTTGGAATGGTACCTTTTAGCAGAAAATGCCCTCATAACAGAGGCACAAGCAACCTAACTGTTTCAAGGGCAAAACAGCTGTGTTGTTTAGAATAAAAGGGGATCTTAATTTCATTTTCTTCAATATTGCACGTGCAAGCACACCAGGACAGGCACACATACGTTGTCCAAGGGGCAGCAGCAGCTCTCTGTGTGTGAGTGCTGATGTTCCTAGGAGTGCATGCATGTACCAGCAGAGGGCACGCAGACTTCATTAAATGGGGACACGTGCTAATTAATAAAGCTCAGAAGCAGGTAAGAATCTACCTGCATCTGTGTCATTCCCAGACAAAGTGCTCATTCAGCTGTGCAGAAACTGCCCGTTCCAACAGACTGGCGTTATCTGAAACAGGCAGGAAGTGAGGGGGCATGAAGCATATGTTGGAAATTACATAATCCGTAGTCAAACTGTGATCATGTTTCATGTTCATGCTTAGTCAGACTGTGGCAGTGATTAGGGTTGACTAAACAGTTACTGTAGCTCCCATTTTTTCCATTGTGTGGCATCTGCTAGCTCTGTTCATCGTTAAAGTCTCAATCCAGGCAAGTGACACGGAGTGTGGATCAGCCATAATGAACTAGAGAAAGTCAGGGAGAGAGAGTCACCAGTTTTTGTAATATATTAGCACAGGATTATTGGGAAATGTGAATTTAAAAGGAAGGCTATCTGCTTTTAGAAACTGAATCAAAGCTAAACTGTACAGTAGACTCCTCTGTTCTATCCTGCCTATGCACTTGCAGTACATTCATAATCTTCATAAAGGAGAAAATGAATTGGTGAAATAGGCTGTTTTATGATAATATCCCATATGTTATCAGATTCATGCAGGCAGAATCACACTAATGAAGAGAAATTGCAGTTTGTGTCGGGCTTGCAGGCCTCGCTGAGGCAGATTAACAGTGGCGAGGGCGAGAGGCAGCACAGTGCCTTGGCAGGCTGCCCGAGAGCTAATCAATGCAGATGGAGTCAAAGGGACTGCCAGCCTGATTCCCAACAGTTTCATCTGGGAGCAGGAATGACTGTATCCATCAGTGCTCCTTGATAAGACAGCCTTTAAGCTTGTGGTAAGAATGAGTCCATTTGGGGAGGCAGAGCTGAGCAATACTAAAAGCGATGACTCCACATGCGGTGCAGGGGAGAGGTGGGTGTTTAATTTTAGCTGCTGACCTGATTTCATGCTGAATGACAAGTATCTATAGGAATCCTCAAGGGCCAATCAGTTGCTATGCTAGTGAAGCTTTTGGAGAAATGCATTTAATTTTATTCAAGTGATGCCTTTAAGGAAGCAATTATGATTTTAGCTCTCAGAAGTTCGGACTCCTTCAGGTTGATTTCAGCTAGTGCTAAGCTGAACTTCTTTCATGTTTTATGTGGCTGAAATTGAAGTTGAACTCAATTGTTTATTTAACATGGCACGCACCAATGATCTGAAATATCCCAGTTTTCCTGTGCTGTTCAATCTTTTTCACTAATATAAGAGCAAACTTGGTGCAGAACCAAAACAATTGATGTCCTTTTGCCATTTGCATGCACACCCTGAAATGAGGCTTAGAAAATAAAGGAACCACAGGGCCTTGACATCAAGGAATTCCTTTGCAGAGTGTTCTTCGTGCCTTTGTGCTTGAGGAGAGTGTACTTGTGGTGACCCAGGAGAGGGCTTTCATTTTTCAAGAGGAAGAGTGGTAAAGATCTCAGTCCACATATCATGAAGTCCCTTGTCATAGAAGACACTCGTGAAAAAAATATGAGAGTTGGGCCCACACGTGGGTCAGATGTTTCACTTTGCACTGGTGATAGAATCCTGGCCACTAGGAACATTAGTCACTTGGAGCCCTTCCCTTGGGGCAGTGTGTTTCTGATCAAAAATGAAGGCTGCAGTCAGCCACGAGCTTAGACTCAAATTGTTCACTATCATTGTTTAAATATGAAGTAGTAGGGCTTTTAATACTGTTAATAATGTGGTAGGAGCTCAGTTGTTATGTTCATACTCTGTTCTGCTGCTGTTACTGGCTTATGGAGGTAGGGTATGGATCCAGGTTTGGTTCATGGCCATCTTTCCACTGTCATATTGATTGATTTGAAAGTTCCTGTTTGGAGATCACTTTGCATTATTCCCTCCCCAGTTCTGACTTCAGTGAAAAATGGCTGGACCCAAATGCCAGGCTTTGTGGATGGGATTTGTTTGTTTTCTGTGGCTAGTTGCTGACTGGAACCTCATCTGCATGTTTGTGTTGGCTTTTTATTTTCACTTGTCTCTGAATCTGTCCAGTGATTAGTTTGTTGACAGATGGCTTTTCCCTTGAATAAGATACAGTGAGTAGATGTTCTGAATGTCCCAGAAGGGCTCTGGCATTTGTCCTCATGACAATGAAAAACACCCTGGCATTTTCTGCCTTCTCTGAATTTGCCTTTCATTTGTGTATTGTATAGATTTCTCTAAGGACAAGGAAAGAAAAATGTTAAAATGTGGTTATGACAGGCAAAATGACAGGTCAAAAAAGCCTTTTCCTCAGTATAAGGAAAATTATTTTCTTGCAGTTTCTGTGTATTGCAGTTCACACTTCCTTGCTTCAGTGGATAAATGTGGGGTTTACCACTTTTTGAGGTAACACAGCAAAAATAAGGATAGGTTTGATTCCACTTGCCTTGTTCTGACTGGGTTCCCATCCCTTGCACCCATGCAGATGGTTTGAGGCTCTGAGGTTACACAAGCAATACAGGCAGGGCAGTGGGAAGACATCAGGGTTTTCACATGGATATAGTGGGAGCTGTGGGACATTTCCTTGGTGATGTGCAGGGAGAAAGTAACTTAATCCAACTCTGTCTCCAGTTTGAGACTGGACATGCAGGGCTGGCATCTAAGGGAGAGGAGGAGCCCTCTCCCTGTTGTCTCTATGTTGCCCAGTCTTGAAATGGAGCTGCTGAAATGCAATCACTGAAACACCCTGAAACCAGGCATCCTCTGATGCTGGGACTGGTTCCTCTCCAAAAGGAAAAGGATCTCAAAATTATACTTTATATAATCTCCTGATCACAGCTTTCATGAAACAAAAGCCTCCCAAAAGCATCCTTCCTTCAACAGCTACAGGTGAAAAAGTCTCATCTGAGCAATGCTGAGCCCCTGTGCTGCTGCAGCTGGGTGCTGGGGACAAACTCACCCTTTTCCCCACCACAGGGATGTGCAGAAATCCACAAACCCTGCCTCTGCTTTTTCTTTTCTCCTGCACCAAATTCTTCAATTTTGTAGCATGTGAGTCAACTTGTAAAAATGACTCACAAGCTCATTCCAGCCTTCTGAATTGGGAGCCCAATTAAAATACTACTTGCAATGCATATATTGAAGAGAACGAAAAGTGTCTGTTCTGAGTGTCAGGCATTAGCACAGCATATCTGAAGGCCTGTCTTGAGCTAGTCTGATACTTGCCAGGAGGGAAGCTGGTGTATCAGTAGGATTCAGCTAACAGAAAAAAATGTTTTGAAAATCAACTCAAGGTAAAAAAAAAAAAAAATCTAACAGGAAAGCTGGTGTATAAGTAGGATTCAGCTAACAGAAAATGTTTTGAAAATCAACTCAAGGTAAAAAAAAAAAAAAATCTAATTAAACTATAAATTGTATTAATCGTAAATGTATAAAAGTTTATTAATTTTGAAAGGCCATTCTTGGATGGAGTGGTTTATTTTTAAGATGCTGAAAAGGTGGTTTTCCTGCAGGGCTGCAACAGCTGGTGATGAGCTTCTCCTGTTGCTGGTTTGACTTCTGAGTAGGCATTGTCTGGGTTTAACCTGGTGTCGTGTGGGCAGGTGCCCTTAGAACAGCAGGGACAATTCTTCTCAGTCTCCATCTTTGGCCTTCTGGGAGCCTTTACATCAGGGCCAGCCAGTCTTTCTGACATTGCCACCCACGTACCAAAATCCTCTCTGGAAGCTGATCTCATGCAAGAAATGACAGCAGCAGGACTGAGATCAAGTGCACAGCAGGTCGGAGTGTGACTCAGTGGGGTCAGGCCTGGCTTTCCTGGCACGTTTTCTTTTTGGTGAGGTGAGGGCTCAGTCAGGCTGCACATTGACATAGTCCCAGCATCAACTTTATATTCTGAATGATGTCCAAAATTAGGCATTGTCCACAGCAGCACCACCTCCTCAGCAATCCTGCAGAGGTGGTGCATCACCCTGAGAGCATGGAGGTGGAAATGCCACCCCAGCTCAGGCAGGGTGATGTGTGTGGTGTGCACACGAGGGCCTTTAACTAACACATAAATCTGGCATATAAATCCCAGCACTTCTACCTCCAGGACGTTTCTGTGGCATTACTGTAAACCTGAGGGCAAGAAGGTGAGAACTGCAGCAAAAGGCAGGGAATCACCTGAGGAAAAGATGTTTCAGAGTGTCATCTTTCCTTTGTGCTAGCTCCTCAGTCCAGCCATGGTCCCCCTTGTCCCAGGCTGCTGTGTGACTGGGGCAGAAAAGTGGTTGTATCCAGGAGCAGCACTTGCCCCAGGTTTCTTCCCTGGTCCCATACCACCACTATAATAATTTATGTCCCATTTCCAGGACAGTGGGTGTGAAATGGGAAGATCTGTAAGCCTGATGGGACCATGTTACCAACTTATGGATGAGCCAAAACAAACCCCCCCATATTACATTACTGGCAAAAACAACCACCTTAAATGGGAAGTGTTTCACTAAACAGCTATTCTGGTTTAAGGTGTTATTGAAAAGAAAACAATAACTAGTCACATGCTGTGGGAACTACATCCACAGGAATATATTTTTCTTCAAGTCTAGTAATTGTAAAGATTAAGAATGTTCTTTGTTCTAGCAAAGTTCATGCAAATTAAATGTGCACATATTGTTGGCACTTATCAATATGTAAATAACATATGTGAATAATTGCCAGTAGGTGGTAGTGTGTGTTTTCCAGATAAGTTTGTGACTTAGTACTGCAAGTGTTTCATGTTTGAGGTGACTTAGAAAGATCCTGTCATCTTTAATGTATGATCTCAAACCATCATTGCTTTGAATTTAGTCCCTGGTTTCCCTGATTTGATAGGTATGTTTCACAAACATCAGCCCATCTCAGAGAGACATATTTTGATTTTCCTTTTTACACTTATGGACAAACCTAACTGGAAACATTTTGGAAAGTGCCAATTACTGTGAGCCCGGAGAATTCAAATGCATGTCTTCAGTGGAATGATTTGATTGCTCTCTAGTGTTTCATTTTAGGAGAAAAGCTTTGATAAATAAATGCATTATTTTAGTGATTTATAATATTGGAATTGTTCTGTCATAGAAGGTGTCTTGAGAATTCCTGGAGGAACTTGCTGGAAGAGGAGCAATTCAGTTACTGGACATCAGATTCTCTTCAGTGCCTCATCAGGCTTTGTAGGGAAAGAAAAGAAGTGACCATTTAGAAAAGATGAGGGGTTTTGTTGGAACCCATCACTTCCTTGGCTCCTGTGTTATTCCTTGCTGAGAGCAATCAATACAAAATCAGTGCTGTTGCCCCAGTGCATCACACAGGAGGAGATGCCCACGCTCCCTCCTGTGAGTTGGCACTGGTCCATCCCCAGGTGAAGCCCAGGCCACTCCTGCAGCCTGCCTGCTCTCTTTTCCTGCCTTTGCAGAGCTCTGGGAAGGGACTGCTTTCTTGTTTGGCAGAAGAAGGGGATGCCAGTGGTAAAGATTCTTTCTGTGGTGTTGCCTGCCAGGAAGCAAGGCAGAGGTCGGGAAAGGCGCTATAAATATTTCTGCAGTAACTCAAAGACAGTGAGTGTTTTGGTTGATTTGTTTTTCCTGGGGTGTGTGAGACTGCTCTCCTCTGTGCAGGTGTCTGATTCATGTGAGGCTTCCTTTTTCTTTCTTTTCCTACTTGTTTCCTGCCTGTGCAATTGTTGCTCGCACTTGCAGCACTTTTGCTCAGCCCGGCAGTCCCACAGAATGCAATTAGGTTATTTGTGCAAATGCTTTTCGTCATGAATACGGTCTGCAGAGTCAGACCTTTTGCTTCTTCCTTCTGCTTCTAACCTGTCCCTCCCAAGTTTCCTTTCTCATTGTTTTCCCTTTCACTTATGTCTGCCTGCTGTTAGGGCAAGCTAGCAGAGAAGGAAGTGGGGGAGGGCCGTTTCTGCAGGGGTTTCAGTGCAAATAGCTGCATGGCTTATAATTTCTTGAGCAGATTAGGCTGTTCTTGGCATGCACTCAGGCTGAGAGAGAACTGCTTATTGCCAGGTGAAGTTACTGTGTTTGTGCCACCAGTGTCCACAAGCTGCACTGGTAGGAATTGCAGTGAATGTAAGGAATGGATCAGTACTTGGCCCTTCCCAGGAGCAGGACTGGTGATCCCAGAGGGGCTGTGCGAATGAGATCTGTGTCCGAGGTGAAACAGATCCCCACTGAGCTTAGGGAGCTGTGGCTGTCCTGTGTGTAGAGGAAGGCTTGGGCATACTCATGGCCAAACCTCCAAATCAGAAAGCTTCCATCTCTAAATGAGTCCTGGTTCAACTTTATTGCAGCTTGTTTTATATTTACTTCTTTATGGTTGTTTGGTTGTTGTTTTTTTTGTTGTTGTGGTTGTTGTTTTTTTGGTTTTTTTTTTCTTTTGTCTCAAAGTAATGCTTATCTCCAGTAATGAAAGAAAATGCAAAGTGATAAAAATAGGAGCTGGAGGTGATCACACAAGCTTGCAGCCCGCTTCCAGTCCCAGGCAGCCATGTACAACCACTCTAGGACAGAGGTGAAATGTAGTTAACCTGCCCTGTTTGCCTTTCTGTTATCTGTTCTTAACCTGCTCCCTTGAGATCTAAGTTGACTGTGTAAAAGGTGGGATAAAATCTGATTTTGTGAAGAAATAATTTTTATTGACTGGAAGTGAATGATATCAAGTAAGCCATCCAAAGCTGGAGCCCATTTGGAAAATGATGACCTTAATATTTCTGTTCTGCTTTCTGTGGTTTAAATGGCAACTGCCAGAGGCAAACTGAAGTGAGAGAGAGGCATACTACCCACATGTATGTCCTTTTGTAAATATACCTGTGAATAAACTGATAACAGAAAACAGATTAGTGAGAGTTGGTTTCATGCTTGGAGATTGAGTTTCATGAGAAATGTAGATTGAAGGGAGGAAATCTCAGGTTCGGAAGCTGGTTGTATCGTGTGGAAGGCAAGAAACCACAAAGTCAGTAGTAGAAAAGCGTTGCAGAAACAAGAATAGAGATGTTAATTTAACAACTGAAATCAGACATGCCAGAGACTTTTAAATTGTGTTTTGTTTTTATGGAAATAGTCCATCCTGGACCAACAGGGTTTCTGGACCCTGAATATTTCTGTTTCTTCTTACTGGGTGCACTGGTGACAGCGCTGTGTGTGGTGATAGGTCCCAAAACTCCTTTGAGTTTTCTATTTGGAATGAAGAAGAGGAGTGGGAGGCAGCTTTACCTAAGTGCACACAGTATATAATCTGTGAATGAATACAGAATGAGAGCTAGATGGGACATTGTTCCTGGAATAAGACCAACACATCCATGCTTCAGTACTCTAAACAGATAATCCTTCTCAAACTACATGTAACGTGGGCTTGTACTTAGAGATGTACCATATTCCAAACACACAAATTCCATTGACTGTGGCTGAACTTCGTCCTTGTCTAGACAGTCCCAGACTGGGCCTAGTGCTAAGGAATTTCATCTAACTCTCCAAAGTGTTTTCCCTTTGGATTCAGTTTTCCCTCTTGAGTCAATGTGGTCTGAAAAAACAGAAACAAAGACCTTGAGAATTGTTATTTCCATCTTCCTTTCAACGTATTCTTTCTGCTAGGAAGCGGGGAAAAGCATGAGCTTGACACACTTCAGTTCACACTCTCACTCCAGCTGCAGGAGCTGTAGAAGCTGGGGGGTTTGACAAGGCAGATGTGCTGAGGCTGAACTGGGACTTGTTCCATTACAACTTCCCATTACAGCTGTGGGGAAAATCCTGACTGGGCAGACTTCAACACTGATGGTGATGTGCAAGTCAGAAGGTTGTGGACAAATCTCCAGCTTGCTGGCTGGAAGAAGGAAAAGTAGTTCTAGAAATCCCATCAACTTTCACCTAAGACCTTTGCTTCCTGGTGACAGTGCAAGTTAAAGGTACAATTGAGAGTTGGGGTTCTTTATCTAAAGTACAATTTTGACTGGGGATTACTAAAAGGCAGTAAAAATGGAAGCGTATTATGCTTTTTTTCAGAGTCCCTTCTTGATGATTGTCGTTTGAGGGATGAGAATGTCCAATTTGCCACGTTGCACAAAGTTATGGCAGCTGTTCCATATTGCTAGATTGGAAATTAAAATGGAGATCTATTTAAATTGTCTGACACTACCAGCAAGCTTGAAAGCAATGCTTTAAAGCCTAACAGAACTCTAATCTTGGTCCTGAGGGGTAGTCAGTAACATTAAAAGCAAATGTCTTTTTCCAAATGGCCTTTAACTACTTTGTGTCTTTTCCTTTTTGTTGCTAAATTCTGCTTTTCATGGCAACCATTTGATGAAGTGAACAGAATTTCTGAGAATGTCAAAGACCAAATCCTAAGTGAGAACATTTCAGCAGGTCTAGTCTGTTATGATAATAAATATTTTCAGGAATGTTTAAGTTATGCTAACCTTTAAAAAAGAATGGCTCACATTTCTATTTTCTTTCTTCATAAATGTCCGGTGCCTGAAACTTCTTAACAGTTTCTTCATCTAAAGATAAGACTGGGTTTATCTCTACCTGTAAAAGGTAATGCAGTGTCTTAGCTTAGGAATTTCTAGGATCTTTGCCTGTCAACACACAATCAAATCTAACTTTTGATCCTAGTGCTGCTGCTTTAGCAACACCAATTTTATATAGACTAGAAAAACTCATAATATAGGAACTCGTTCTTTGAATCGCGTGTAATTCCAGACCTGTGTTTCAGAACTCAAAATTAGCCAGTTTGATTTGTTGTCACCATAAAAGCATTAATGTTTTTATCCAGTAATTCTTAATCCACAGAAAGAATGCACTGTTGACATCTCTGCAATTTTTTTTTGTCCTGAATATGCCAGTTCATCTCACTCATAGTGAGCATTAATCACTAAATGTAGCATTGTGATGTGTTCAGGAAATATTTGAGGAGGCTGTAGAAAGGCACACCATTAAAAAAGAAAGAAACAAGACCAAGTAGATTGTATTGTTCCTTGTGGGTGAAATTCACCTGCCTAAAGCTGAAATAAATATGTGACAGACTCTTGTGCTAAGGCACCTCCAATTCCACTGCTCCCGGTGTTCTGTTTTGCTTCCCACACATCCTGCAATGACGAAGGTACTCTGTTCTAAAATACCATTTGCATTTCCAGGGGGGCATACTGGAAAGTAGGAAGGGTGCAACAGACCCTGGAAAGAGCAATGTGCTATTGATTAATCTGTCCTCTGGATGAACCCTGGTAAAAACCTGCGTTTCCAAAATTCTGAAATAATCTGCATACAAATAATGGCAGGATGAGTTCTCTCTGGGATTATATGACTACATAAATAAGCAGTTCTTCAGTGCAGCATGTGGTTTTCTAATTTCCAGTAAAATGGAATGAGTCACACATGACAACAGCATTGCCACTAACCAGTGTGGCATGGCATCTGAAAAAGATAGCACTGGAAGGGTGTGAACTGCAGAGCAGATGATGGGGCTTGAAACATCTTGTTTGCTTTGGCAGGGCAACCAAAATCTTGATGCTTTCCCACAATCTGCTCCAAGGATATAGGTTTTGCTGTGCTGTATCAGATATTACCCTGGGAATTTGTGTGTCCTGCCTTTGCCAATGGACAGCTCTTGATGCTTCAGATAAAGATAAATGCCCAGACTCCCCACAGGGGAATTCCAAAGTTGGATGGTGTGTCTTCAAGTAGGGTTTACATTACTGCAGATTACCAGGGGAGGGTTTTTCTCTCTGGTACCAAATCTACTCAGGCAAAAAAAGGCCCAAGACAGCTCCCAAGTGCAGGCTCACATACCATACATATTATTTCTATGTAGGTACATGTGTTGGTATGGGCCTTAGGCTGAGTTCACTCCAGAGGGAGAGTCTAGCCATAGTCATGTCTTAGCACAGGCCCAGGATTTTCTTCCTCATATCTGGAGAGTTTCTGCTTGGCAGCACAGCTGCACAGGAGCAAAGCATCCCGTGGCTGCTGCTGCCATTGGACTCTGAGTCTGAGAGGAGGTCATACAGAGTCTCAAAAGATGAAAGCCCAAATTAAAGAGATTAAAAGCAAAGCCCTTCCCTTTATTTCTGCACCTCTAGAAATGGGGATCAAATCTTCTGGTGTTAATAAATTTGAAACTCAGAAAATTTTCAGTTCAAAAGCAAGATGGAAATGACCTAGCACTTGGTCACTGTTACAGGGCACTAAGGTTGTCAACTTTGTAGTTGTGAGTGACTTCTGCCTTTTTGGATCTATTGTATGAAAGTGGTGTCAGACACTTTTTCCTTTGAATGTTTCTCTGAAGGAATACTTGTTAAAAGAGGGGTGGGAGGAAGATGCAAGTAATTATTTTTCTTCTCCTGACATATCCCCAAACACAGTCATATTTAGGCAGAGTTAATGGTGATGTTCTAGGTGCCCAATATTACATTTTCATTGGTTTATGCTGCCTCCTCCCTGTCAGTATTGTCCACAGAAAGGGCTCAGGGAGTGCAGTAGTTTAAGCTGCAGTTTAATTCCCTGTAGATGGAGATTTGCTGTGACAGAAATGCCTGCTGTCCTGGCAGTCTCTCACATCTGCTGGAGGCAGAAGAGTATGTCAAACAATAACTCGGCCAGCAGATGTGGTTCTGTAGGGACAGTAGTGTCTGTGGTACGAAAATTCCCTCCCAAAATACAGATCTGTGGGGACAGTAAGTGTCTGTGTCAGTGACAACTTTATAGCATCTGCTGGGACAGTAATGCCTGTGATACGTAAATGCATCTCTGCATCTGCTGGCGCAGTCAGAGAGAGATGTATTGTATATATCCAGTTCTACATGTGAAAATCTCCTTCTCTTTAGTTCAGGGGATTTGTTTGATTCCCTTTCCCACAGAGTTAATAAGAATGATTTTATGTAAGAAGAGCTGAAGGTATTTGTGAGTCTTTTGCACGTAGGACAGACATTGCCACATTTCAGCTGCCAAGAAATGCTGCTACATTTTCTCCTACCATGGTATTAATCATTAATGGCTTTGTTCTCAATGAACAGCCTGAGTATCTTCAATGATGCTCTTGTGAGTGCTAATGCTTTGTGGTTGCAGTGAGAGCATCACATGAGAAATGTGTTTGTTCAGAGAGGAGGAGATGCACCACAAACACAGCATTCTGACCCAGACCAGATTTCAAATATTCCTAAGGACAGGTGTGCACAGATAAAGATTTTTAATTTGGCCTCATCTCTAGGTTAAGCACTGGACCCATGTTAGGAAGGATTGCACTGGGGGCAGTCAATTTTCCAGCAGCAGCAACTCCATTCAGATGTCAGGGTATTTTGCTACAACAAAGGCTGATGTTGACATTTTTTCTTGGATAGAGACAGATGCAAGAGCTTCTGCCTCAAGGTTATCCATTATACTGTATATTAACTAGATGTTTTAACACTGGGCTTCCTGCAGAGACAGCAGTGAATGATGATTAATACTTATCAATTAAAATCTAATCTTTTTCCCATGTGTATTTATATGCCGAACTTCAACCTACAAGGCAATTCTGTGACAGGAATTAGATATTCTTTTGTTGGAGAGCACTGGAATTATGGTCAGGGATGTATTATTCACTCGTTTATTATGACTATTGCATTTGTGCCTGGTTTTAGCCTAGGCATTGTATATAAACATAGTGTCTGTGAAAAGGAGTTTATAAACAATTGCCATTAAAGGGACAATTATTTTCTCTTTCTTCATGTAGCAGCTCTGAGTAGGAGGTGAGGGATGGAGGAGAGAGGAAGCAAAGGTTGTACATGTTTTATGACCATAATTACAATTAACTATTTGAGAGATTAAAGTTATATTAAATTTTAATTATAATTTACTATTTCAGAGATTAAAACTGATTAAAAAACACTCAAGGTTATGAGGTACCTCACAGATCAATGAGTTATCTAGCTCAGTCTAAACATACAGATATAAATCTTTCTTTTTTGTTTTTCTTTTTCCCTTTTAGCCCAGCCCAGCTGAACAGGCAGTGCCCACGAGTGCGGTGGGTGCCTCGCAGCCCGCAGCCGCCGGCGCAGCATCGCAGCCGCAGAGCTGGCCCACGGGCCATGGTAACAAAGAGCTCCAATCCCGCAGCCGCGGAGCGGGAGCATCCGCTGGGAGAGGGAGAGCTGCTCGCGGGAGCACAGGGGAAGGACGGGCTCCAAACGCGCCGTGTGAGAGCAAAGGAGAGGCAGAGGGATTTTCATTTCGAGCTCTCCTTGGCACGGTTGTTAAACACCACTCCATTCAGATGCACCGTGCGATAACCCTGGTTCAGAGCGAGAGGCAGGGCGGAACAATAACTGAAGGAGGCCACTCACAACCCTGGTGGAGAGTCTTAAAGTGGGCAGGTGATCTGGCTGGTTAGTTCTGATTTATTACAAAGGCATCTTTATGCTTTTTGAATTCCCTTCCATCACTCATGTTAAACAAAACTGCATTCTTATAAGGCACTTCATCCCCTCCATGCATGCACACGCTCATCGCTCATGTCACGCTACCAGCAAAGGCATATGAAGGAAGTGCAGTTATGTGATGCCTATTACAAAAATCTTTTTTGTTTATTATATTGGAAACAAGCACTTCAGTCAAGCTGCTAGGAACTGGTTCAGGTTTACGGTACTGTATCGACATTATCAGAGGCTGATGGTGACTGTTAAAGGTGCAAGACTTTTTCTGGTTTGCAGCAAAATTCCTTTTCATGACTTGTCCCAGAAGGTCTTTGTTTTTAAAAAAATATTTTGCAAATGAATTCTTAGCAGGGAGAGGTGTGGAATTATGGGAATGAAAGGGCTTGTGGAAACATCATCTTTCCATTTTGTAGTTTCTGATGTGACATTCCTTATCACAAGGGAAAGAGGCACTTCTGCAGCTTCCCTACTCCTGAGCCTCCTACCAGCTCAGAGAGGCATCACAAAGCCACTCACTATTCAATCTCCATTTCATTTCTTGTCGTTTATTAACACAACCATACTGTTGTGAGAGCTCGGCCCATCCCTTAGTAAAAGCCTTCAAAGTGGCTGGAACAACTGGTGAAAGAATGATAAACATTTTCAGCTGAAACTGGTCAGATTATGGATGAGTTGTTTATAAACATCTCATCTAGAACTGTCAGGAGGTGGAGCTGACATCATTGGAAGATGATAAATTCTGACACGGTGCTCTGAGATTCCACTGCCACCGAATGTAGGTTAATATGGGATTCAATAGGAAATCTGGCTTGTGTATTGCTGCATATTACAGGAAACGAAGGAACTTGTCATTTGTCTGCAGATTGCTAATTGCAGTTTATTGCACATGCAAAAGGTTAATTTGAGTATGTTATCACAGTAATCACATGCACTGCCTCAGATTAAACTATACCCCTACACTAACTGATGAGCTGGCCTGTGGGATTTGGGACATTATTTTGTAATACTATGGCAAAATAATACTAACTATTATGGCAAATAAGAATTTTGAGTAAATGCTGTAAGAGTGGGAAACAGTGTCTTTAAGTGCAAAAAACCAGAGTTATAAGTCTCTGGTATGAAATACTTTCCCTTAACCCTTAATTTAATTATTCCCTGAGATGCACGTAATTTATTCTTTGTGATAATTGAAAACAGAAGACTCATCTATTCTAAATGAAAATTATATCCTATTCTTATTATTGTTAATGCTTTGTATTTAGAGGAGCATTTAAAGGGCTGAGATGAATTCATGACCTCTTCATGCTAGGTGCTGTATATATACACACAGTAAGCTCACTGCCCCAAAGACCTTACACTTTAATTAAATAAAGGTTGGAGGAAGGAAGTTTTATTACTTCTGTCACAAATGGGAAATGATAACAGAGAGAAACTAAAAGGACTGAGAATTACACTCCTCCTGCACCGAGTCCTGTATTTGCCTGTAATATATCCTCCCTTCCTGCTTTTGTTAAGTTGCTGTAAATTGCTAGGTAGATGGTTGGTCTCTCCCCCAGAGATGGAGTTTAATTCTGTGCATGTTTCAAGGTTTTATGGAACCAAAGGTGTTCTGTAGATAGATAACACTTTAATTTAGACCTGATTAAGTTAGTCTGAAGCAATACTTTTGTGGAGGGAGTAGATTTGTATGAATCTGGTGCACGTTGCTTGTTGCCATATGAACATGCTGCTGCATAGCTGCTGTGCTCCCCGGGGGCTGCGCTCTTGGTGCATGGGGGTTTTAAGGTACACCAATATAACTTTTTAATTGTTATTATTCCCTCTAGTTTGCTCTTAAATGTCTTCCAAAATAGTAAAAAAGTAATAGGCTTGAGATGTTGGAGCATTCCACAGGATTCATGGGGTTCTTGGAACACCGGTGCAGGCTTAGTCTCCCAGAAATGTATCTTCATCTCCCCCTCCTCCCTGGAAGTGCTGTGCTCATTCTGAAGTGCATTTTAAGCATTTTTAATTGGAGCTTCTAGCATAGCATTAAAAATAAAGCCAGCTCTGCCTGGAATCTTGCTTTGTGAATTTTATCTACAGAGGAACATAAACCTGAAGATAACTTGTTTCCTTTTTTCTCCTTGTTCAGTACAGTACAGTGATCTGTTTAAGCAGATGGGGTAGGAAGGGGAAGGGAGAAAAAAATTGACAAGTCAGGTGAAGAAACAAAATAAAGAACAAGTAAAATCCAAGCACAACCCAACCACTCTCATATCTGCATTTCATTACTTATGACTTCCACTGTTGGACTCCAACAACACTAAGTCCCCACAGTGATGTGTCTTTCCCTCATCTCATCTCTGTCCTGTCTTGCCCCTGTCTGGTAAATGGGTACAGTGATGTTCTGTCTCACAGATTTTAGACTCCTTGAATTAAAAAGATTGCAAGGAATCAGGCTTTTAAAAAATTTGATTTTATTTAATAAAAAAGAGTATTATTTTGTTGTTATAAGTTTTATGGATGCCTGAGCACTTATAAGTGATCTCTTGTTTACCCTATGGAAACCAGCACTGCTGCCTATGCAAGTAAATCTGTAGAATAAGTAATCTTTTAAATATGAAACTTCAGTTTCCTTAGTTGATGGGACAAGCTCAGCACTTAGGAAAACACATCACCAGTGTGTTCCCTTGCTGAAAAACAATCCACTGGAGCTTTGTTATACAACATTCAAACATCCTGGCGAAGTGACAGTAATTTGCAATAAACACTGTATGTAAACAATTACCTGTGACTTGTTACACTTGTTTGTACAGGCAGCTGGCTAAACAGACCTGGGTGCACTTGTAAACGTCTGTCCCTGTCACACCTGATACTGGAAAACAGTTGCTTGTTATATGATTACTCTGAAAAAATCAGGGGTTTCTACCTGACAGCTGGCAAGGACTGAGTATGGATGCTTACAGACGGAAAAGAGACAGAGAAATCAAATGCGATGGTGGTGTTTTTATGACAATGGTGAGGGCACGTTGATGTCTAATCCTCCCCTCAAGGAAGGTCTTTGTGACAGAGTACTTGACGAAAAAAACACTTTTGCTGGTTGAAGGGTCCTGTGGTGGTAGAGGTGAAAGAAAGTCATTCGGTCACACAAGGTCCAAGAAGAGGCAGAGGTGGTTTATTTTCCGGTGGTTTAGCAAGGCGGTGTGAGATGCTGGTGATGCTAGGCTGGAGCAGCTGTGCGGGAGGCGCTCCCACCCTCCGGGCTCTTTATGGGCGGAAACGCGGGGAGCTGGGACCGAGCTGTCAGGGCGCTCCGGCCGGCAGGCGCTGCCGGGGGCCGCAGGCCCGCACCGGGACACGGCTGCGCTCGGCCCAGGGCCGTCACCCCGCGCCCGGGCCGC